>NW_012116611.1:2270153-2274040 GCF_000951035.1 Colobus angolensis palliatus
AGTCCCGCTCTTGCAAACGAAGCTGGGCATTCCTCCTCTGCAAACAGGGAGGACAAAGGAGCCTACAAGACTGGCCTCAGTTGCAAATAGCAGACCCTGGGGGCTTGTTTATATCTAAACATCTTGGAAATTCAGAAAGTCAGGGAAAGGTCAGAAAAACAACAGTGTGTCTTGTGACTTGGTAACATTCCACAAACGACAGTATAAAATAAAGCGGAGCGTGTCGTTCGGGGCGGCCGCCATGTTTGTCTTGTCTTGTGTTGTCTTGTGTGTTCATTCCTTTGTTCAGGAAACATGCGGATCCCAACATTACAGACTGAGCTCATTTTATCCATTGAATATATTTCTATTATTTTTTTATAAATGAAATGATCACTTATTCACCAAGGCAGGGCATTTCTTCTGAATTCTATTATAATTTTGGAGCTGGGTTTCACAAAATAGAATATATAACACTAGGCCTGCCTACCTCACAGGATTGTTGAAAAATATAAAATGCTAAAAAGAAATGCTATAAGCTGAAAGTTTGTGTTTCCGCAAAATTCATATGTTGAAATCCTAATACCGTATGTGATAGTATTCATGAGGGTGGATCCCTCATGAATAGAATTAGTGTTCTGATAGCAGAGGCTCCAGAGAACTCGTGAGTGCCGTCTGCCACGTGAGGGCACAACAAAATGACAGCTGTCTGTCAACCAGGAAGTAGGCCCTCACCAGAGACCAATTCTGTTAGCACTTTCATCTAGGACTTCTCAGCATTCCGAACTGCGAGTAATAAATTTCAGTTGTTTATGAGCCACACAGTCTATAGTGATTTGTTATAACAGCCTGAACAAAGACAAGACAAAATTACAAATGTTAATGATAAAATCAGGGATCAAGAAAATTCTGGCTCCATAGATTAACTTAGGAAGTGTTTTTTTTCTCTCCACATTCTTGAAAGAGTTTGAGAAGTGTTGGTTTTAACTTTTCTTTAAACATTTGATGGAACTCACTAGTTTAACTATCTGATCCTGGATTTTTATTTGTTGAGAAGTTTTTCAGCGTATGAAATGAAGTATTTCATTTCAAAATAATAAAGCTCTCAGTATATAAATGATTAGTCACAATAACACTAGAAGTAGTGAAGTGACCAAGTGCTTGCATCCATAAATGGAATCACCATGAATATGACAGCTAGAAATGCAGGCTGATGCAAGCACATTGTATTGACAACTCAGATATCACAAGTAGCATTTCTTAAAGTGATGTGATTCTCTAAATTAGTGAACAACTCTTGGTAAGAGTACATACATAAACCATAGGGGTTTATTATCGTTATCATTTATCATGTACTGCATACAATCATATGTGCTGCACTTTTATACGACTGACAGTGCAATAAGTAATTGGTAATTTTCTAATTACCAATTAGAAAATCAGTTATGCATTCTAACTGATTTAGCTGGAGTACTGTCTAATCTCCAGTGAAAACTGAATCAGCACGCCAAAGAGAAATCTGGCTACTCCACAATGTTTAATCAGTGCTTTCAAAGCAGACATTTGGCCGGGCACAGTGGCTCATACCTGTAATCCCAGGACTTTGGGAGGCGGAGGCGGGCGGATGACCTGAGATCGGGAGTTTGAGAGCAGCCTGACCAACATAGAGAAACCCTGTCTCTACTAAAAATACAAAATTAGCTGAGTGTGGTGGAGCATGCTTGTAATCCCAGCTACTCCAGAGGCTGAGGCAAGAGAATCGCTTGAACCCGGGAGGAGGAGGAAGGGGTGAGCCGAGATCACGCCATTGCACTCCGGCCTGGGAAAAAAGAGCAAAACTCCGTCTTAAAAAAAAAAAAAAAAAAAAAGGCAGACATTTGTCTAAGTATTAATTACATTTCTGCCTCCTGCACTAGCCATTAAGCCTCATATCTGATAGTTTCTCTTATGACTAGGCCATCAGAGAGAAAAAGAGCATCTCTTTCTCTAATTTATTTAGCTTCTTTTGGAAAGAGGGCAGGCAAAAGAATAAAAAAACACTCATGATGCATCCACAGATTCAAAGGAACCAGAATCCTCCAGATTGATCAATTGTTTTTCAGAGAGTACTTTTCCCTTTTGAATGAAAAGCAATTGTGTTGTTAAAAGAAAATGTATTCAAAACTATGACCAAGACTTTGAAGTTAAGCTAAGTTCATACATAAAATGAGCCACTTTTTATTGAATCAGCTCTGGGTCTGAATTTTATTTTAATCACCAAATTTAGGAAAATAAAAATAGAAGGTAATCAGTGTAAATAAATCAACTATCAGCAATTCAGTATATGTGTGTGTCTGTGTGTATATATATATATACACACACACAGACACATATATATGTATATATATAGATATATATATACACAGTATAGATATCTATATACTATACATGTATACAGATATGTATATTGAATAGTTGATTTATTTGTATAAATATATATACATATACTGAATAGTTTATCTTTATAATTTGATATTTAAGAGATGTTTTTGTAGTCATATAGTTAAGGTAAATATTTTAGACATGTGTACCAATAGACTATATAGTGTTGTGTTTGATTTCAAGTGAAAATGAAAATGTTCTCAGATTCAATGGACAAGTTGCAGCTGCAAATACATATCAAGTCAGCTGGAATGACTTTTGGTGTCAGGATCACGTTAGGTCTCCCCAGCATCCAAGCTCAATTTGCAATTAGAAAATCACAACTTTCCAGTCTGTCTTTTTTTTTATTATTTGTCCAGGGGCACACAAAATAAGTGTAGGACTCTGTCATATATTTCTCTGGTCTCAGCTCCTAACATGACCCTGATCTTCACTCCCAACCAAAGTGCCTGTCAATTTAGCACTTATTAGCAGCACTTAATTCTGGCAAACTTTAAAAACTAGGAAAACAGCTTTGAAGTTCCCATTCTACTGTATGTTAGTCACATTTACTTTACCACAGAATTAAATGAGATTCCTGAAAGAAGTCTATTTGGATTTTTTTTCTTTTCTTTTTTCTGTGAATATTACCACATACTTTAAATACACAAACCATAGCCCCATTAAAAAATAATCGCACTGTAATATATTTTCTCAGCAATAACTCTTTAATAATACCTTGTGTAAATCAGATTGGGAATTTATATACCATTGGATTTGAACTTAAGATGCACTTAATTAGTCTACTTGATAACAAATTGTTAAAGTGTGTATGTGTGAGTATGTACATGTGTAGAGAAAAGTATGAGAAGGAGACAAAATATACAAATGTCATGAAAAACCCTTATTTTGTGAGCATTTATATGTGCAATTCTAATGCCATTTTTTTTTTTTGTTAAAAAATTAATTTGGGGCCAAGTGGGGTTGCTTATGCCTATAACCTCAACACTTTGGGAGGCTGAGGTGGGAGAACTGCTTGAGGTCAGCAGTTCAAGTCCAGCTTGGGCAACATAGTGACACATCATCCCTAACAACAGCAACAAATATTTAGCAATTAGCTGATCATGGTGGCACATGCCTGTAGGGAGACAAGAAGAGGGGATCGCTTGAGCCCAGGAACTCGAGGCTGCAGTGAGCTATGATCCTATTACTACACTCAAGCCTGGGTGATAGAACGAGATTCTATCTCAAAAAAAAAAAAAAAAAGAAAGAAAAAAAAAGAATAAGAGGTGGGCGGGGGTGAAGTCATGCACATACAATGGATAATGTACAACTGTTAAGATGAATGAGTAGAAAAGTAATGACACAGAAAGATATTTATAATATATTAAATGAACAGGGGTTAAAAAATAGAAACTGATCTTATGTCGGGGGGGCGGAGCAAGATGGCCGAATAGGAACAGCTCCAGTCTCCAACTCCCAGCACGAAGGACACAGAAGACCGGTGA
>NW_012116611.1:2279595-2294707 GCF_000951035.1 Colobus angolensis palliatus
CAGCACACCAACATGGCACAAGTATACATATGTAACAAACCTGCACGTTATGCACATGTACCCTAGAACTTAAAGTATAATAATAAAAAAAATAGAAACTATATTATTGATATTATTGTATGATTTTTACTAAAATATGGGCATATAAGTAGATAAAATTTTAACCAGAAGGAAATACATTAAATATTAATAGTAGTTTTCTCTGGATTATTTTTATTTTCTTTTCTGCTTCTCTACATTTTCCTCTAATATGAATAACTTTGTAGTAATAAGATGTGAAAGTTATGTTAAAAACATGATTACATAAAAATGTAGGAGTATAGTGAAAGAATAAAATTTTAAATTTCTTAACTTAAAAATAATCACCCTTTAAAATGTTGGAGCAGTTCCAGCCAGGTGTTCTATTCTCTGCACTTTTTTCTGTATTGAGATCATACTTTCTTTTAAAGTTTTCTGAATGTCTTCTCTATTGCAGCTGGTCTAAGTTTATCACTGGCTTAGATTAAACTAGCATGTAATAAGGTATCATCATGCTCATAAAAACAGAAAACTACGTACACAACTTCTGCAAGCAGAAGACAGCTTTTATGTTAGGATACTCCCTCCCTCAAATCGTCCATTATCTTTCCTACTCCATTCTATCCAATACATGATACTTAGATAGTCACTTTGCTTTCTGCCTTGTATAGAACAGTGCTTATTAGAGCTCTTTGGTAATAATTACTAGCTATTAAAGTACTCAAATATTTCTGAATTGACAGTATTGATCCACTCACTGCAACCTCCGCCTCCTAGGTTCAACCAGTTCTCCTGTCTCAGCCTCCTGAGTAGCTAGGACTACAGGAGCACGCTGCCACGCCTGGCTAATTTCTTTTGTATTTTAGTAGAGATGGGGTTTCACCGTGTTTTCCAGGCTGGTCTGGAACGCCTGAGATCTGGCAATCCGCCCGACTTGGCCTCCCAAAGTGCTAGGATTACAGGCAGTGAGCCACCACCCCCAGCCCTAACCCTATTTTTAAATGGATGTGACTCGTAATCTTTTCAATTTATGCTTCTTTAATTCTTTTTTCATTACTGATATTTCTTCATTTCATCACTCCTCACATTTTTGTCATCCTTTTAAAAGATTGGTGCTTATTTTAAAAAGAATTGTCTATCACGGATCAGTAAAGACTGGCATTTATCTCATGCTTTCAAGAAGCTAGCATCTGTCCACTGGCCCTAAATGATTAGTTCTTTCTAATCCTGCAGTTAGGAGTGTACAATACTTCTCTCTCTCTCCCCCGACTTCTGTGAACCCAACAGCTGTCTCTGTCACCTCTTCTCCTTTCTGTTGCTGGTCCATCACACCTGCTGCTTGCTGCCTGGAATGTTATTCACCTCCCACTGCTTTTCACCTCTTTTACTCATACTCAGCTATTTGCTCTTGGCTAAATCTGAGTTCATCCCCAGGGAACCCATTCCTTACTCCTTATATACGTACTCCATAAGTTAAATTGTATTCTCTCACACGGTGTTTTTTTTTTTTTTTTTTTTTTGAGACTGAGTCTTGCTCTGTCGCCTGGGCTGGAGTGCAGTGGCCGGATCGCAGCTCACTGCAAGCTCCGCCTCCCGGGTTCATGCCATTCTCCTGCCTCAGCCTCCCGAGTAGCTGGGACTACAGGCGCCCACCACCTCGCCCGGCTAGTTTTTTTGTATTTTTGTATTTTTTAGTAGAGACGGGGTTTCACCATGTTAGCCAGGATGGTCTCGATCTCCTGACCTTGTGATCCGCCCGTCTCGGCCTCCCAAAGTGCTGGGATTACAGGCTTGAGTCTCACACGGTTTTATAGCACAATGATCTTCTTGGGATCTTCTGCAGGGCTAATTTGATATTAAGTGTATGTATAACTTGCATAATGTTCACTTTCCTCACTAGATCGTATACAACCTGGCAGCAGGGAACCATGTTTAATATAGGCTTTGACTCATTATGTAACCTCTCTTCCTCTCATTAGCATATCGTAGGAAATTAATATATTTGTTGAGTGCCCAGATGAATGAATAAAAAACTAACGAAAGCACTTAAAGCCTTCATATTATCATCAAGTGATACTGGAAGACTCAAACTATAGATAGTTAAAAACAGTGTGACAAAAGAACACTTACGTTAGGATATGTGGGTTCAAGCCTGGTTCTACCTTCAACTCACCTTGTGATCTTGAGTGAAGCGGCTTTACCTTTCTTAATTTTTCCTATTTGTAAAATGGTGTTGTTGTATCTAATGAACTTTAATGACTTTAACACTTTTAAGATTCTATGCTTCCATGAAAAATAGGAAGGGGAAAAAGGTGGAATAAGAATGGTGGTTCCAGAAAGGAAGGAGGGATAATGAAAAATGAAAGTACATTCGATTGTGACAAGGGCCCATGTAGATTTCATGTCCTGTAAACAGATTACTGTGGGGCAGAGATGATAGGTTTAAAAATTCCCAAAATTAAGCAGAATGACCCATATCAAAATATTTTGGGTATTCTCCACGTGAATATCCATCCTCTACAAAAGACAGCAGTAAAATGAATGTCTTACTCTCTCCTGAGATTAACACATCATTCAATAATGAGTTTGTTATTTAATAGCTGTATGTGCAGTTGAATCTAGAATGTTTAAACTCTAGATTCCATGATAATGGAGTAGGAATAATGTCTTTTGTGCGTGATTCCATTTTGTTTTTCCTTAGTTGAATTTTCCAAATACAAAATTACACATTTAAATATAAGCTGAAAAAATTCAGTTGCAGATAATTCTAACGCAAAATCAATATACCTTTTCTCTGTAATGGGGCCATACTGTTCTTTGATGTTAGAAAAACATATATTCATATAACCTTCCTCATTTTATTTACATCTGTGATAATCACTTCTTTCATGTATCAGGAACAACTAGCTAGCATTGCCAATATGTTGCAAGTAATTCTCTCTTCTCTTACAACTTTTGGCAAGCTATTTTAAGTGAAATGACAGTCTGGCCTTGGACACTCATGTTTCTTCTATGAGATTTTTTCCTTTGTGCTTCTTTATCCCACTTTCAAAGTTTTACAGCATTGAATATTAAAGTAGCTATTATTTAATTACCAGTTTTACTCTGTTACCATGTCTGTTTCAACCTCACTTTCAATTAAAAGATGAATGAAACATTTTAATTTTTAATAAAAAGAGAAAATTATGCTTTTTTAGAAGCTGCTCAAGTACTTATTAAAGCTAGAATTGCTCCAGCAAGTTCAAATTACATATTTGTCCAATGTAAACAATTCCTAGGCTTTTTCAATGCACAGTATATAATGTGTATTATCTTCAACAACCAACCCTATTTACATATTATTGGTGCTTCATAATATCAATGGTATTCATTTTAATAAGGGGTACTTTTAAAAGTTTTTAAGGCCTTAGTGTGACCAAACTATAGAATAACAAAATAATAAAAACTCATTTGAAGATATTTAGGGGGATTTCTCTGTAACAGACACAATTTATTGAGTGTTTACTATGTGCCCAGCACCATGCCAAATGCTTTACTTGCATTATCTTACTTTTCTTCATAAGCACAAGTCTATAATTATTCTCATTTTACAAAGGAAAATCCCAGAAAATCAAGAGTAAATGACTCACAGAAGGCTACAAAGCTAGTAAACAACAATGCTTGGATTCCAATCTAGGTTCATCTCAAGCTCCCTTTAGCCATGATGCTTTGCCCACCCACTATCCAATTTTAGGCTAGATAATTGCTGAAGTCAGCGTTGGTCTTCAGTAAAGCAGGCTGTACTGGAGATTATTTAAAACTCTTTTTAATTGCCAAGAAAGATCGTCCACATGAACAGAATTAACTTTCTATGGTTCTATAGAATATATAGAATCAGTATTAGCATCCCTTTCAGTAAAACTTCTGGGTGATGATTTACACTTCTGACTGGATTTAAATTAAAGATCAGCAAACCCCTTCATAGCATTATTTTTCACTTATAGTTCACATTTCAAACATCATTATGACTTACCACTTTATAATCACTGTATTAAAAAATGTCAGATTGCCTTCAGTTAAGAACTGAACACGTAGATGAGCCTCATCTCTATAGATTCACCAAATGCATGTTACAGAATGGACACATAAAAGTAGTCTACAGCATTAAAGAACATGTCAGGGACACAGTCTTAATTAAACTTAAATTAGGAAAGGCATTATTTGTTTATTGCCAAAGAAACCAAGAAACATCAAATTATAAGTTTAATGGAAACTATCAGTACCTAATGAAACTTATTATAATGTTTAGTTAACTTGAGGTAGACTCTCAGATAAAATGAAAAGTAAATTTTTACTTAGCTATTACCCATGACATGTTTAAAAATGTTTATACATATGATAATAGTATTTCAAACATTCAGATTCAGGGACTATTTAGTGGCATTTCTATATATGTCTGATTCAAACAATGAATTTTAAAACACCAAGGAGGGAAGTCAGTATTGCCACTTTCTACAACACTACACAGGACAGAAATTTCCTTTAACCTTGGCAATACTAAGAAACCTGATGTGGGGCAGTCAAGAATACTATGTTGAAAGAGATTTCGGAGTTCTCATCCTCTCCTTCTTCAATGCATTTATACTTCGGTTTCCTGCAAATGCCTCAAACTCAGTATTTCTAAATGAAGATTCAGCAGTTTCCTTTGCAGTTCAGTTTTAGACAGTTTGAAAGATGCTGGATTACCTAGTCAGAATCACTTGACATTGAAAAGCACGTGGAGGAAATATTGAGTATTAGCCACATGATAGCACAGTAGAAATATATAGTGACAACCATTTATTCAACAGTCACTTTATATCTGGAGTTTTGCTTTGGAGACTCCTAGATAAGCAAGATTTGACCCCTGTTCTGAAGGAGTTCACAATTAGTAGGAGAGAAAGACAGGTTAATAAATAGTCACAATGTGACAGATGATATAAATACAGGTTTGTATAAATTCCTATGAGACCATCTGTAAACTGAGATCTGAATTTCCTTATTTTCAACTTCAATGTTCCTTCAAGGATTCAAGTCAGGCCCTGAACCACAACTTACTTGTTTGGGTCTTGAGTGCTTCTTCAGTCCCCAGGGTCTGCACTACCTCCTAGCCCCAAGCCTTTGCTCTTGATCTACGGTGCACATTCCAAAACACAGTAACGAAAATAATGATTCTAACATAAAAAGGAAATGCTATTTAAAATAGCAATTTAAAAGTTCCTAGAAGTAAACTACATTTACAAAATACACAGAACCAAAACAATGAAGAAAATGTTAAAATATTACTGACTCTGTCACTGTGGAAATACCAGACTGGCTCTTCAGGCATGAGGAAGGTCAGCTGACCCTAGACCCAACCCTGGGCCCTAAGGAAATTTACCGAGGTTGTCAGCTAAACTCTGAGGCTGAATCAAGTATCTCTGAGTTCTCTGAACAAGTTGAAAGCATACTAATCAGAATGACTGGTTTGAATTTACAATAGATTTTAAATCTAGCTGTTAAAGAACTGAGACCATGAATCTATAAGCCAGTGATGCAGGCATAGTTGGAAAAGGCTACAAAACAGTACGTATGCCATAAAAGAATAAAACGTCTAAACATGTGTATGTATACACCGCCCCCATCCCACACACAACCTAAAAAAACCCACACACACTGGGGATATCTTGCTGTGATCAGGGAACAAAGTGGCATGCAACCAACACTTCATAGGAAGAGTGAAAAAGGATGATACATACTTATTTCTAAATCGAGGATCCTAAAACTTTCCACTATTGATATTCAAAGAGAAAAATTATAAGACCGTGTACAGCCAGCCATCCTCCACTCTGCATTGTTCTGTCTGAGCCAGATTGTACCGAATGTATCAAGCTCTATTGCCAAATTTATAATGATACTAGCATGGTAAATAGGGCCTTTCATTGTAAAATAGGACAATTCTGTAGAATAGCATGAGACTTTGTAATTACGGAAAAGATTAATGGATGATTTCCTGGATGACTATATTCACAGACATTTAGATATTTAGTGAATTACTACTAGTTTGATTCAGCTCTGTCACATGCTTTGTTAGATAGCCAGTCAGCTCAAGAGCTCAAAGCGCAGGCTAGTATATGACAATTTTGTAAAAACAGAAGCATAGAAAAGGACATGTACAAAACTCAGTGCTTCAGGAATTATTTGATAGTCATTCTTCAGTTTTGTGGAAAACTTCAGAAATAAATTTTATTTTTTACCAATTATATTTGAAACACAGAAGTAAATAAAAGAAGGCTTAAAAAATAGAAAATAAATACTGTACCTAGTTTTTGGAGGAAGATTCAATAATATAAAGGATATCATTATCTGCATAATTCAACGTGTTAATTCATGTGGAGAAAATAAATATATAATAGGAAGAAAGAGTCCACAAAAGAAAATAATGGAGATGGAGAGTAATAGGAACTACTAGGTACTAAAGCATCTAATAAATCTAATGTATTAGAATATATTGGAATAGACGCATTAATAGAAAGATCAATAGAATATAAAAGAGACCAGTTATGTATCCAAATACACATAGAAATTAAAGCTGATAAGTTGACATTTCAGATAAAAGAGAGATGTATTATTTATCACATAATTCCTTAAATAAATCAAAGATACATCTTAAAATAAATAGTTCCAGTGCTAGGAGAAAGCGTAGTATTGGTTTTCCTAGAAATTCTAGAAGTGGAAAAGAATTGCCTCAGCCAAATACAAAATAGAAACCCAGAAGACATTAAACAATACATGTAGTTGACTACGTAAAAATAAAAATAAAGTAATACACATAAACCATATCATAAACCAAGTCAAAATATAAAAGTCAAAGTGGGGAAAATATTTGCAACACATATGACAGTCAAAAAATTGATTTTTAAAATATATAAATAGCTCCTAGTAATCAATAAGATAGCTTCTTCTGAGGATGCTGTCTGGAGGCATTCAGAATGCTCCAGCACTTGATAGACCATCACAGACATTCCTACAATACAGCCTCTAACAAAACTAGGCTTTCCTAGACCAATGGTAATAGAATTGTTCATTTTTACACAGGAAGGTTGAGAAAGCACCAAAATCTGCCTGTGGCATGTGCCCAGGCCAACTTTGAAGGGTTCAATCTGTGAGTCCTAAAATTCTTACGAGGTTGTCTAAAATAAACAAACAAAACTGTCAGCAGGGCCTATGGTGGTTCTATGCATGCTAAATGTGTTTGTGACAGGATTAAATATGCTGCTTTTTTTTTTAATCAAGGAGCAGGAAATCATGGTAAGTGTTGAGGACTAAATTCTGACCTTTTCTCAAAATTTCTTTCTAAGGGACCTGGAGAGAATCATGCCTGCAGACCATCAATCATGCTAAACAGGTCATTTCGACTCAGAAACTTTTGGCTTGATCTCACAACCTCACTCTGGCATAGCATCACATGATGATTAACAGGCTTCCTTATCTTAACTTAAGCATTCCTTTCTGCTTACTCCAGGTTTTTAGACAAAGCTTTTTTCCTTTAACCAATTGCAAATTTAAAAACCTCAGAACCCACCTATGACCTGTAAATCCCCACTTTAAGGTATCCTTCCTTTTTGGCCAAACCAATGTATAATCACCATGTATTGACTTTTGACTTTGCCTGTAACTCTGCTTCCCTAAAATAAACTTGCAGTCTGACTACCTCGGGAAAACTTTATCAGTATTTCTTGAGATTGTTTTCCTTGGCTGCATTCACCTAAGTTAGCTAAAAATAACTTTTCAAAAATATTTTAGAGAGTTTAATTCTTCTCCATTGACAGTGTTAAAGGTACAAGCACAGTCAATAAACAACATTTAAAAATAAAGCTTTTTTGAGTAGTAAACATTTAACGACTTTCAAAAGATCAACAAGATAGAGACACAAAACTTAATCAGAAAACAGGAAAAGGCATAAATAAGCAGTTAGCAGCAACAGCTACAAACTAAAAAATTGCTATAAACATAAAAGTATGTTCATTATCACTCATAATTTTAAAAATGAAAATAAATTTTTGGAGGTATGATAAATTTTGTCAGGCAATATTTGAAAGAAATATATTTCTTATGCATTTTTATTGCTTGTCGACATTAATAAAAACTTTATGGTGGACAATTTGGGAATACTTATCAGAATATTAAATGCATATGATTTGACCTAGTAATTATACTTTTAAAAATATATCTTACAGTTATATTCACAAATAGGCACAAGATATGTGACCACTGATTTTCATTGCAGTATTGTCTATAACAGAAAACAAACATAATATTAATTAAGTTAATTAATTAATATGAATTGAATGAATATTCATTATGCCATGTTAATTATTAATTAAATAATATGGCATCCATATAATGGAATAACATACTTAACAAATATTTAAAGCACATCTGTTATGCCCCAAGCACTATTTCAGAAACTAAAGACAAAACAGTGAACAAGACAGATGGAGCATCTGTTTTCATGAAGGTTACCTTCTATTTGGATGGTGAGAAAACAGACAAGCAAATAGATAAACAAACAAGATTATTTCAGATAGGCAAAAGTTGAAGAAAATTAAACAGGTGCTATGATGAACATGTGGCTACTTAATATTGGATGAACAGATGGAGGATCTCAGAAAAGGGAAAATTATGCAGTAAACTAAATAAAGTAAGAACTCAAGCCTTGGGGAGTCAGGTGGAGGGAATCTGGGAGAAAGAACGTTTCATACAAAGTGCAGACACAACCAATATAAAGAACAGACTAATGGATCTAGAGATACTGATATTTAAAGAGATTCAAGACACTCTGTGAAGTGATCAAAGTAAAGTATGGAATAGAGTGTATAGTATACTTCTGTGAGGATAGAAAACAGAAGAAAAAAATATGATTTTTCTAAGATGAAATCTGAAATGATTCAGAATAAACTGATAGCAATTGTTGCTTGTGGCAGAGAGAGAGCTGGGAGACTCAGAATCAAGAATGGGAAAGAGATTTCCTATTCCCTTTTATAATTTTTGAATGATTTGTTTTCTGTATGAATTACTTTAAAAACGATCTGTCTTACGCAGTGTTCTAAGATGCCCTCCACAAGATCCCTAGTCTTTTGTTATTCAAAGTAAACACTAATATAGTTACTATCATGAAGAGATTTTGAAGATATAATTAAAGTCGCAAATCAGTTGACTTTAAAATGTAAAGAATACCTGATGGGCTTGACCTAATGAAATGAAATGTTTAAAAGCAAAAAGTTTTACCCTACTGGTCAGAGAAAAGCAATCCAGAAATTCAAAACGTGAGAAAAATCCAAAGTCCTGTTGCTGGCTTGAAGATGCAAGGTTCCCCATAGCAAGGACTGAGAGCAGCACCTAGGAGCTGAAAGTAGCCCTTGCTCAACAACTAGCAAGAAAACAGGAGCCTCAGTCTTAGGACCATAAGAAACTAAATTCTGACCACAACCTGAATGAGTTTAGAAGAGGCCCCGAACCTCAGATGAGATAGCAGCCCCATCTATCATCTTCCAACCATGCCACGCCCAGACTTCTGAGCTACAGAAAATGTCAAATGCTAAATGCATATTGTTTGAATTCCCTTAACTTGTAGGAACTTGTTAAGCAATCATAAATACTTAATACACAAACAGACAAAATCGAAACACTACAAGGAAATTCTAATTACTTGGGGATTCTAATTCAAAAAGTCTGGAATGAAGCCCAGGAATCTGCATTTTAAATAACCTCCACTGATGATTTTGATACATATAGGTTAATAGACCACAACTTCACTATGAGTAATCCACCATATTGAATTTCCTGAGTGTACACCAAGGCGAATCCTGAGTTTACCACAACTCTTTAGTTAATATGCTTGCTCTTGCCATTCTTTTTTTGCATTTTGTTTTTTCTTATTTGAAGCTTGGTCCCACATCCAGTTAGGTGCCTTAGCCTTGCTGATTTTCTATATATTCCATCTTCCACTAAGGTCTTTACATAATTTTTGGTCCATGTAGGTTATCAAAGCTCTATGCTGTAATTCTATATCTTTTGAAAACTCTTTTAGCATTTCATGTCTGTGCACTCTTTTAGACCTTAAACAGAATAGTATAAACTATTATTAAGTTTTGATGTGAATTTATTGCTAGTCAATGACACTGTCAGATCCTTAATAGCAAGGAATACATTTAGGCTTCATTTTATTTTTCTGATGAGAGATATCAGCTTTCTATATACATAGCTCTACAATAACGAATGAATAAAATGATTGGTTAGTATCAAAGGATTATCTGGGAAAATATTAAGTTTTTGACTTTTAACTTTATTGCTGCATCTAGCACAGAGATGCTTAAAATTTCCTAAGTATCTGGTACATTACAAGCACTCTACCAGACACTAGACAACAACAGGAGAAAAAGAGTATCCTTGAAGAATTGTAGAGACTGTATGAAAGAAACAATATTTATATAATATTATAAGTATATTAGACATACAAATCAGGTATTGAGGAAGCACAGACAAAGGAACTACTAGCTATGAGAGAGTGAGAAGGCTTCCCATAAAAAGTTATATTTAAGGTGAATTTTAAAAGATTAATATAAGTTTTCCAGATACATAAGTATTTTTAATGTTTCTGTACAAATTTATTGAAGGGGTGGCCTGCCCCTCCACATCTGTGGGCATTTCTCATTAGGTGGAATGAGAGGCTTGAGAAAGGAAATGAGACACAGAGACAAGGTGTAGAGAAAGAAAAAGTGGGCCCAGGGGATCAGCGCTCAGCATACAGAGTTCCCTCAGTATTTATTGATCATTATCTTTATCATCTTAGAAAAGGGAAGTGGCAGGATAATAGAATCATAGTAGGGAGAAGGTCAGCAGTAAGACATATGAATAAAGATCTCTTGTGACATGAAGAAGTTTAATGAAAAGTGCTCTGCCTGGATATGCATATGCAAACATCTCCATAAACCTTTTTAGTGCATAAAGAGCAGCATTGCCGCTAGCATGTCCCACCTTCAGCCCTAAGGCGGTTTTCTCCCATCTCAGTAAATAGAACATACAATCGGCTTTTACATCGAGATGTTCCATTGCCCAGGGACTGGCAGGAGACAGATGCTTTTCTCTATCTCAACTGCCAAGAGGCCTTCTTTCCTCTTACACTAGTCCTCCTCAGCACAGACCCTTCACGGGTGTCAGGCTGGGGGACGATCGGGTCTTTCCCTTCTCACGAGGCCATATTTCAGACTATCACATGGGGAGAAACCTTGGACAATACCTACCTTTCCTAGGCAGAGGTCCCTGTGACCTTCCGCAGTGTATGTGTCTCTGGGTAGTTGAGATTAAGAGAATGGTGATGACTTTTAACCAGCAAGCTGCCTTCAGGCACTCATCCCCATCTGAAGCAGTACTCTATAATCAAATAGATTAACATTTATTTCACAACATGTATAGATATTCATGTCTGGTGAAAAAATAAAGACAAGAAATGGTCATAAGTCAGTTCAGATCATGTTTTGCCACAGAGTAAATTTTGGCATCAGCCTAAAAAAAAGTTGATTCTTCAGTGATTTTTGGAATTGTAGATGCCATCGTAGAGCTATATATGGTTAAAACATTTTTCAGAAAGGTTTTGGTTCCTTTAAACAAATCGTTGATTTAAAATGACTCTTTCAGAAACGGTCGAGGAAAGAATTGAAACCAGATAAATGCAAACAACATCTGGACTCTAGATTAGACTGACCAGGTAAATACCAGAAAATAGTACCTGAACAAGAATCATTGTCCTCTGCCTTTGGCAACCTACATTGCTGCATTTACTTAAATGGAAATTCTTAATCTGAAATAATAGTTCAATTGCAAATTTCTACACTGAATAAAATTTCCATTAACTTTTATGTGAATAAAGAGAGAATATAAAACCCTGACAGAGTGTAGGGCCTAAGGGCAAAATGTCACACTTAAGGATGAGACAGATCATTCATAATCTTAGGATTACAGGAATAAAATATTCTTTTGTCGTAGAACATGATAATTGAGTAGTTTTGCTCCTGGCAAATTCTGGCAAACACTTTAGTAATCGTTCTTCCATAGATGTAAAGCTAAGGGAGTGCAGATAGAAGCATGCTCTCCAGTTGCCAGCCTGTAAGAGAACCAGGGATGCTAATATTTAAAAATTTTTGCATGATGGTAAGCAAGGTGTGGGAAGAGAGGATAAACATACACACACACACATACACACACACACACACACACACACATACATTACAATGCTCCGGAGGTTATCCTTCCTGTGCCACTCTTCCTCCACTTTCCCATGAAGTTAATCACTCTGTCTTTTTTGTTCCTGTGTATTTTTGTTTGGACATCAGTTAGAGTGCTCATTACACTGTGCATTTATGTGTTTAAGTGAGCTCTCCAATACTAGACTGAACTCCAAGAGCAGAAATTGTGTTCTTTTCATTTATGTAGCTAACTGCTGAAAGGGCGTATCACAAGAATATTTCACATCAAAGCCTTTTGTAAAGTGTGTACCCTCCCCATTGCTAAACCTAGCAACAAGGTGAAATAGGGCAAGGTTGGAAAACAGCCCCCAGGACTAGCTCAGACAAACAATTCCAGGAAACCAGGAACCAGAACAGACCGGATGAACAGGCCAGGTAAACGAGCCCTGCCCTGCAAGCCCCTGATAAACGTCATCAGTGTTTCAAAAGAGTAACTGAAATATCAGAAATGGCGGGAACCAATCATAATCAGCCAAGTTGCCTTGTTCAAATGTCAGCCAATCATACGTCTGATTTGTACAAAATCCCCTATGACTCTGTGCCTGTTTACCCCTGACTATATAACGCTGTCCTGAGCCCAGTTGGGGAGCTCTTCCGCTCGTTGCACGACCAGCGTGAGAGTTCCAGGTTCGAACCTGTAATAAAGATCCTTGCCATTTGGCTTTGACTCCGGACTCTGGTGGTCTTCTCTGGGGAATAAACAGTCTGGGCATAACACTGCCACAATGTCTGCAGGGCATTTCTACTTAACACAATAAATAAAGAAAACAGAAGTAAAAAAGAAGAGAAAGTCTGATATACATGGCTTTATCACTAATTTCAGTTTGAATTAGTTTTGGCCCTGGGCATCTGGAGCACTGTCATGTATTCCTTATCAAATAAAGGACATGGGCCTACTAACAAGTTCATTAGGTTCCACATCAGTGGGTATGTTAATTTACTGCACATGAGAAAGCAGCAGAGCTCATTCAAACCCGTGGAATGGGATTTCTTTCATTTCAAAGTGCCTCTCATAAGTTTTCCTTAGCCACAAAAGATCTGTTAGAGACCAGCAGATGTTATTTTGCTGTCTCAAAATATTCTTTTCTCAGGTTTTGTTTTACTCTGTTGTTTTTAAAATTGATAAATACAGGTGGAAGTTGTTATTTCAGGAACATGAAATGTATAGTTATCACAAATCCATGATTTCATAAGTTTAAATTTCTGAGAAAATATTTTTCTTTCTGTCTGCCTCTATAAAGTGTATTTTATTTTAAAAAGCAGAGTTCCACCCAATAAAATTGGTATATTTTAAAACATTATACAAGTTTTGATTTAGAGGAAACAAGGGACATACAATTGAAACAGTTTTTTCTTTTTTTTTTTTTCTAATGCATGCATTATAATAGAAAGAGAGTTGAGGTGAAAGCTTTAATGATATGCATTGCTTTCCATCAAGTTCCATAGTTCACTTGTCACTGGGATGTGCTTGTGCCAAATGTCCCTCTTCTAATTTCTAGTTAACTAAATGTTAACTTTTGGCTACCTGTATTTTTTGCAATGGTATCTGCAATGGAAGACTATTTCTAGCAATCACAACATTCACAGAATTATTTGGTGAGTAGTGGAGATAAATGTGAAGAAAATACATAAATCCTTGTTGATTGGACCCCAGTCATTAAAGTGTCATTTCATTAGTAAAACAGCTCTATAAATTTTGATTTTCAAGTTCATTCTCATTAAAGAAAATAAGATCTAAAATACAAGTAAAATAGAATGCAAGATTCTTCAACATTCTAGTCTATTCTACAAATTATTCTAATAAATTTCAGCTTTGAGACACTATTACTACTCTGCTGTGCTTATTAAAATGCATCTCTTACAAATTAAATAAATAAAAATAAATAATTTTACTTTCTCTACATCAACTACTTGTCTACATCAACTACTTTCTCTACATCAACTCCTTCCATATTCTAATGGCTTATGCACAAGTAAGTGTAAATATGAATATCAAATGTTAGCTGATAAAATCTAAATTGGTGAAGTCACAGCTTAAACAGACCCCGGTAAAAGTAAACAAATGTGCCACTACTGTTAGGTTTGTTGATAAAATAAGTAATAGGCTGAAATTTATGTAAACTTACATTTTTGTAGTATCAAGATGCAACTTGAAGTATTAATGATTTATGTCATTTTTCCCTGGATGAGTTTCTTAAGCTCCAGGCCCACTGGACAACTATACATGAACACCTTAAACTCAATATGTCCTTAATTGAATTCAGTACTTTCCACCTAAAATCTGCTCATTTGCCCCATTGTGATCCATATGAATGCCATCAACATCCATCCAGTAGCCTAAAACAGAAGACTGAAAGTTCTATCAAACTCTTCCTTTATTTTCATAGAAGTTCCACTCATCAAGTCAAGCATCGAGTCTTTTCAATATTTTCTTCTAAAAATCTCTGGAATAAGGACCCATTTTTCTGCACAACTATTCATTCAAACTTCTCTAAGTTGGGACAGCAGGAAAGTCTAAACTGTTTTTCTTTAAATAATGTACTTATTAATTTCAAATGCATATCATTCCTATAACTGGATAAGCAGTATTACAAAGTTCAGACAATCAAGATATTTGCCTTAATGTTTAATTATTGTATCAGAGAGGGCGGAGCAAGATGGCCGAATAGGAACAGCTGCAGTCTCCAACTCCCAGCGCGAAGGACACAGAAGACGGGTGATTTCTGCATTTTGAACTGAGGTACTGGGGTCATCTCACTTGTGAGTGCCGGACAATCGGTGCGGGTCAG
>NW_012116611.1:2300582-2332958 GCF_000951035.1 Colobus angolensis palliatus
AAAAAAAAATAAAAAAAAAAAAAAATTATTGTATCAGATATTTGTTTGTAGTTTAGTACTTTTAAGGTGCTATACATTGAAAATAGGTGATTATTATTTTAATGGCATCCAGCCAACAATATCTGATTCTTATTGATCTCATAGAATGAGATGTGGGTCCTCTAATATCTATAAAAATATGCATATATTTGTTTGTCCAGGAACTTCTACAATACAAGGAGTTATTCCTTTCTTCAAGGAGTAGCAAAGATATTCCTTGAAGAAAGTTGCATTTACTTTCAAAGAAAAGGAGAAAAGGAGTGGATGAGATAATTTAGAAGGTAAGGAGGAATGGACAGAAGATGAAATTTCCCCACTTGATTTGCTGATTTGTGATTTCAAAATAAATTGTCTCAGTAAATTAATTCTTTATCAGGAGGAGAAACAATTAAACAACTCATTCCTGAATGACTTTTGAGTAAATGACAAAATTAAGGCAGTAATCAAAAAATTATTTGAGATAAAAGAAAACAGATGCAGCACACCAAAATATCTAGGACACAGCAAAATCAGTGTTAAGAAGAAAATCTATAGCATTAAACAACTACCTCAAAAAGTTAGAAAAATCTGAAATTAATGATCTAACATCACACATAGAGGAAGCAAAAAAACAAGAACAAACTAACCAAAGATCTAGAAGAAGAAAATAAATAACTAAAATCAGAGCAGAAGTCAATGAAATTCAGATACAACGCCTTAGAAGCTGGCACACCGAATCACAATGGGTCTTAATTCAATCCTCTGATGGCAATGGAGACTCATCTAACTAATCCCACTTCTAATTACCTTTCTTTTCCTCTTTACAACCCTAAAAATCTCACCATTTCTATTAGCCTGAAAATAACATGCCTCTGTTTTTCTCTTCCTCCTTCAGCACTCAATCTCACTTATAATGGGTTTTATTTAATGATTCTCCTCTTTATACTTTCTGTCTCACCAGTTTCCTCTCACACTGATTTACCTACTACACATAATTATTCTTATTGGGCTAATGTACCTTTTTCTCCACTTATTGGACCTCTTACCTGGATGGATGCTCCTGTGGAAATCTACACTAACAATAGTGTGTGGATGCCTGGAACTACAGATGACCATTGCCCTACTCAACCAGGAGAAGAAGCACTGCATTTAATGTTACCAAGGGTTATAAATACCCCCCTCTGGGCCTCAGACATGCACTTGGTTGTATCCATCTAGAAACTCAAGTCTGGGCTGCTTATCTTCCGGATAAATCAACTACAGATGAACCGGGACATTTGGTCTCTGGCCTCTCCCTTTCTCTTTTAAAACAAACAAAACAGGGAGTAATGGGAGATACACCATACTTTCCATATAAACCTCCAGGAAAACCATGCCCTAAAAATTTTGAGGGCCCATCTAAAACTTTAATTTGGGAATATCGTCTTAACTCACATGCAGTAGTATTAAAAAATGACTCATATGGTTTAGTAATAGACTGGGCACCAAAGGGCTATTTAAAAAACAATTGCTCTTCTGGTGGAAAGGAATGCCTGGACGCTACTTATTTTATTTCTTATTGGGAGAGCAGAATCATCATTCTACTTTGCATAGGAGGTTCAGCTCATTCTTTCCCTTACCCCCTACCCTCCCTCCCCGGGCTCGTATGATACTCCCCATTCTGAGCCCAGAACACCCAGAACTTTGGAAATTGGCTATTGCCGTGTCTGGACTGCGTGTATGGGAAGCGGAAATTATTCTGTCTGTTGTCCCCACTACTGCTCCAGTATCTCAGTATCAATGTAGAGCCAGACATTCTGCTTTACTTACCTCCAACCTGACTGTTCCCACACAGAGCTGTGTTAAGCCTCCTTACATGCTGTTATGGGAAATATAAAAATTTGGATGAACGATCAAACTGTCCAATGCATTGATTGTCATTTATACATTTGTATTAACTCCCATTTTGACTCTAGGAAAAGTGTAATGTTAGTTCTAGCTCAAGAAGGAATCTGGATTCCGGTAACTTTGCCCAGACCTTGGGAATCCTCTCCTTCAATACATTTAATTAATGAAGTGTTATAGCAAATTCTAAAAAGATCTAAGAGATTTGTTTTCACTTTCACCGCTGTGATCATGGGCCTAATTACAGTCACTGCACTGGTCACCACTGCCGGAATGGCATTACATCAATCTATTCAGACAGCTCATTTTGTTAATAATTGGCAAGCCAATTCCACCCAAATGTGGAATTCTCAACAAGGCATTGACCAAAAATTGGCTAATCAAATTAATGATTTAAGACCGTCTGTTATTTGGCTTGGAAATCGGGCAGTGAGTCTCAAACATCGCATGCAAATGCAGTGTGACTGGAATACCTCTGATTTCTGTATCACCCCGTATTCCTATAACGAGACTGATCATTCATGGGAAAAGGTCAAAGGACACCTTCTGAATAGGGAAGATAATTTATCATTGGACATAACTAAATTAAAGAAACAAACTTTTGAAGCCTCTCAAGCTCACTTATCCATTCTGCCTGGAGCTGAGGCCGTAGATCAGGTGGCAGAAAATCTTTATGGATTGAACCCCATGACTTGGATCAGTCTATAGGGGACTCTACTGTAGTAAATGTTGGAGTTATATCTCTCTGTTTAAATGGCTTGTTTTCAGTCTGCTGGACCAGTCAAAGAATCCTGCATCAAAATCAAGAGAACGAACAAGCCTTCATTGCCATGGCACATTTATATAAAAAGAAAGGGAGAGATGTTGCAGGAAATCAGGGATCATAAATGGAGGGACTGGCTGAAGCTGCGGCAGCAGAACATAAATTGTGAAGATTTCATGGACATTTGTTAGTTCCCCAAATTAATACTTTTATAATTTCTTATGCCTGTATTTATTGCAGTCTCTGAACATAAATTGTGAAGATTTCATGGAAACTTATCACTTCCCCAATCAATACCCTTGTGATTTCCTATGCCTGTCTTTACTTTAATCTCTTAATCCCATCATCTTCCTAAGCTGAGGAGGGTGAATGTCATCTCAGGACCCTGTGATTGTGTCAAGTGCACAAATTGTTCATAGAGCATGTGTGTTTGAACAATATGAAATCTGGGCATCTTAAAAACAGAACAGGATAAACAGCGATGTTCAGGGAACAAGAGAGGTAACTTTGAACTGGCCGCCGATGAACCCAATGGAGCAGAGCTATATTTCTCCTCTTTCATAAGCAAATAGGAGAAATATCACTGAATTATTTTTCTCAGCAAGGAACATCCCTGAGAAAGAGAATGCGCCCTGAAAGGCCTGCTGTCTTTTATGGTCGAAGCCGAAGGGATGGAATAAGGCCCAGTCTCCTGTAGGACTCCCAGGCTTATTAGGACAAGAAAATTCCCGCCTAATAAATTTTGGTCAGACAGGTTGTCTGCTCTCAAACCCTGTTTCCTGATAAGACGTTATCAATGACAATGTGTGCCCGAAACTTCATTAACAATTTTAATTTCACCTCAACTGGTGGTCCTGTGATCTCGCCTTGACTCCATTTGCTTTGTGATATTTTATTACCTTGTGAAGTATGTGATTTCTGTGACCCACACCCTATTCATGCACTCCCTCCCCTTTTGAAAATCACTAATAAAAACTTGCTGGTTTTACGGCTCCGGGAACATCACGGATCTTGCCGACATGTGATGTCTCCTCTGGACACCCAGCTTTAAATTTCTCTCTCTTGTGCTATTTCCCTTAATTTCTCAACCCAGCCGAGACACTTAGGAAATAGAAAAGAACCCACATTAAACATCAGGAGCGGGTTCTCCCGATAGAAACAAAAAGGTATTTTCTTGACAAGTCAAACAAAATTGATGAAACTTTAACCAGCCTAAGAAAAAAAGAGAAAAAATTCAAATAAATGAAATTATAGGTGAAAAAGGAGACATTTCAACTGATACTATAGAAATTCAAAGAATCATTAGTGACTATTGTGAGCAACTATATGCAAATAAATTGGAAAACCTAGAAGAAATTGACCAATTCCTAAGCGCATATAACCCACCAAGATTGAACCATGAAGAAACCCAAAACCTGAACAGATGAATAACAAGTAATGATATCAAAGCTATAGTAAAGGTTATCCCAGTAAAGAAAAGTCTGGAACCTGATGGCTTCACTGCTAATTTCTACCAAACATTTAAAGAATAACTAATACCAATTCTAATCAAACTATTCCAAAAAATAGAGGAGGAGAGAGTACTTACAAACTCATTCTATAAAGCCTGTATTACCCAGCACCAAAACCAGACAAAATCACATCAAAAAAGAAAACTACAGGTCAATATCTCTGATGAATATTGATGCAAAAATCCTCCACAAAATACTATCAAACCAAACTTGACAGTACATTAAAAAGATAATTCATCATGACCAAATTGGATTTACCCCTGAGATTCAAGGATGGTTCAAAATATGCAAATCAATCAATTTGATACATCATATTAACAGAATGAAGCACAAAAGCAATACAATAATCACAAGGGATGCTGAAAAAGCATTCAACAAAATTCAACATCATTTCATGATAAAAACTCTCAACAATTTAGTTATAGGAGTACCACAACAAAATAAAGGCCATATACAACAAACCAATAACTAACAAGATACTCAATGCCGAAATGTTGAAAGAATTTTTTCTACAAAGTTTGGAACATGATAAGAATGCCCACTCCTGTCACTTCCATTGAATATAGTACAGGAAGTCTTAGCCAGAGCAATTAAGCGAGAAAGAAATGAAAGACATTCAAATTGAAAAGGAAAATATTAGCTTGTCTCTATTTGTCAATGGCATGATCTTATATATAGCAAACCCCAGACACCATAAAAAACCTGTTAGAACTAATAAATAAATGCAATGATGTTGCAGTAAATAAAATTGATATTTGAAAGTCATTAGGGTTTCTATACACTGACAATGAACTATTTAAAAAAATCAAGAATACATTCCCATTTGTAATAGCTGCAAAAAACTCAAAATTGTTAGGAATGAACTTAGCCAAGAATACGAAAGATATATACACTGAAAATGATATAACACTGATTAAAAAATTAAAGAAAATACAAAAAAAGAAAAGATATCTTTGTTTCATGAATTGGAAATATTAATATTACTAAAATTTTCATACTATCCAAGTAATGTAAAAATTCAATGTGATCTCTATCAAAATTTCAGTGACATTTCCCACAGTAATAAAAACAATCCTAATATTCTAATAGAATAATAATCCAACAATTTGAATGGAGCTACCAAAGACCCCAAATGGCCAAAACAATCTTCAGTGGAAAAAAAAAAAAAAAAAAACTAAGCTAGAGGCATCATACTATGACAGTATTTAGAGATACTATCATATCTCTAAATCTACTAAAAAGCTGTAGTAATCAAGAATATAATATTGACTAATAAATTAATACATAGCCCAGTATAATGGAATCCAGAAATAAACCCATGCCTTTATCATGAATAGGTTTTTGACAAAGATGCCAGGAATAAATAATGAAGAGTCTTTTCAATAAATGCCGTTGGGAAAACTGGATATTCATATGCAGAAAAGGGAAATTAGTTCTTTTCTTACATTCTATATAAAAGTCAACTCAAAGTGAATAAAATACTTAAAAAGAAGACCTGGAACTGTAAAAAAAAATTAGAAGAAAATATTACAGAATAGCTCCATGACATTGGTCTGGTCAATTATATTATATAAAATATATATATATATATTTTGAGACATAGTCTTATTCTGTTTTCCAGGCTGGAATGAAGTGGTGTGATCTCAATCTTGACTCATAGCATCTTCCATCTCCTGGTCTCAATTGATCTTCCCACATTAGCCTTCTGACTAGAGGGGACTACAGGCACACACCACAATATTCAGCTAAGTTTTAAAATTTTTCATAGGAACAAGGTCTTTCTGTGTTGCCCAGACTGATCTCAAACTCATGGGCTCAAGTGATCTTCCTATTTTGACCTCCCAAAGCACTGGGATTAAAAGCATGAGCCAGCTTTAAATACACACACACACACACACACACATATATAATTCCCAAGACACAGGAAATAAAAATAAACAAATGGGATTACATCAAACTAAAAACGTTCTTCGGAACAAAGAAAATTATTAACAGAGTGAAGAGACAAGCTACAGATTGTGAAAAAAAAGAGTTTCAACCATAAACCTAAGAAAGAGTTAATATCTAAAGTATATAGGGAACGCAAACAACTCAATAGCAAAAAAAAAAAATTAAAATTAAAATTAAAAAACTAAGCAACTCTATTTTAAAATGCACAAAATATGTAAACATTTCCAAAATAAAGATATGCAAATAGCAAACACGTATATGGAATAAATAGCTCAAATGCACAGAGAGAGAGAATGAAAAAGTGATTACCACAGGTTGATGGGATAGAGAAAATGGAGATATGTAAGTTAAAAAATACAAAATAGTAGATATGTAGGATGAACAAATTTGGAGACCTAATGTACAACAAGGGGACTAAAGCTAACAAAATTGTATTGTATTATGGATTTTTGTTAAACAAGGTTTTAGCTGCCCATGTCACAAAAAAGTAACTATGTGAGATGATAGATATGTTTATCTGCTTCACTATAGCAACAATTGTACTATCTATATGTATTTAAGTATCTCTATATATCCCATAACATCATGTTGTAAGCCTCAAATATACACAATAAAATTTATTTTGAAAAACAAAATAATAAAAATGCAAGCCTTGGAATGGATGATATTGTCTTTCCCACTTTATCTTCCTGCTGAAAGCTAGTAAATAAATCAGTAGTAGTTGCACGTACACTTGACTTGAAGGGAAAGAAACATTGTGATAGGCAGGTTTCACGTTAAAGTTGGAAAACTTGTATCCTCTTGAAATATTTTGACATTTCAGGGAAAATAAATTCTTTGAGATAAGTCATGTGTCATAATTGTCTCATTCATAGCTGATTGTCCCTGCTGGGTTCAGACCTTCAATTAATCAAGCAGCAGGGAAAAATTGATATGTTTGTTTCTCTCCATTCCAAGAAATATCGTAACAAACAGTTCACAGTGATAAATTAGAAGACAAGAAAACTTAGAAACACTATGCATTGTTAAAAGAACTTAAAGCCTATAATAAATGGTAGAGTTTCAAAGGTACTTTATCTCATCTGTTAAGCTCATCAAGACAACGCATGTTTTTATTAATTGAGGTCTTCTACTATCTGGTAATTTAAGATTGTCTTTGTTTCTGGAAATATTTAAGCGGTAGGGAATTTCCATTTCAGCATACAAAGGAATATTACAGTGACAGCTGCTTGGTTTCCCTACAATATTGTGGGTCATAGTATGTCTGCTATTTATTATTTAATTAAATGAGAAAACAAAGTAAACTGCTAATCATTTTATAATAATGAGAACAATAATATGCTGGTACAGAAAATAGAAAGAAAAACATTTTCTCTATCATATACCAATAACTTAGACGTGTATTCTAGAGGAAAGACTATGGACCCAGAGTGAATTCTATATGATCTCAAATCTACAACTTGCCTTTGTAGGCCAGGCATATATCCATCTGCTCTGTTTTTTCACTTCAATATTTAAAGATGAGGATAAACAGACAGTTACTGTTTAATGTTTAATGAAACCAATCTCATAGAAATTAATATACTAGATATGATAAATTCCCCAAATAGGAAAAAAAGTTGATCCCATAAATAAAAATAAAATAGTCATTTTGAATTAGATGAGAGAGAATGCATAATCCTATTGGAAAATGGGATAATTAATACCTTTCCAATGTAATGAATCAGCAGAATGGTTCAAATGTATGTTATCTCCTTAATTTGCTAGCTAGCCAACCTGTCACACTATTTAAAAATAATAAGCAAGGCATGATTTCTTTTTTCTACACATTGCCAAAAGCTCCAACTTTCCACCACTTTCCATTTTCTCTATTTTTTAAGCAGGGCTGCTCCAGATATCCTAAGAATGTGAAATGAATATTGAAGGGGGAATAGATGATTCTACAAATAGATAATTCCCTATGGGTCTTCATTGACAGGGCAAGGAAAAGACAATAGGCTTGTGGCTGTTAATGCCCGCCTTCCTTCATTAATCTAATTTACCAAATTGGTCACTATCCTGTGCTATATTTAGGGTAAAGACTAAACTGATATAACAAAGAATCCAAAAAGACAATGCTTTAAAGATAATAGACATTTGGGTCACCCTTACATACAGTTCATGAAGTAAGTAGTTTAAATAAACTAAATGGTTCTACTCATAGGATCACTGAAAGATCTATGTTTATTTCCTTTTTTTGCAGCACCACTCTCTAGGGCATTACACTAGTCTGTGTAGTCAAGGCTAGGTTATGAACATATCTGTGTTCTAGTTTATGAGAAAAAAAGCCTGGAACAAATAATATTCTTTCAAAAAATAAGGTCAATGTTGTGCTTACCACTTTGTACACATCGTATTGCTGATAACTCAGTTATAGGGCTACACCTAGTTACAAGGAAATCTATGTTATGTAGCCTTTACTTGCACAGCAAGATTAATCCTATTGCTACGAAAGAAGGGGGATATTTGGTTGGACAACCAACAGCTTTCTCTACATCTATGGGGGAGTGGGATATCTATATCAAGATGACAATTAGCAAATATGATAAGTTAGTTCATACTAATAGGAAAAGCTTGCCTCCTCCAATATCTCACTTTATATCAAAACTCAGGATAATGGCAAGTAATACAAGTAATACGCTGTTTGAACAGTAGCCTTTAAAAGATAATACTTGAAGTCCTCCACTATTATTGTGTTGCTGTCTATCTCATTTCTTAGGTCTAGTAGTAATTGTTTTTATAAATTTGAGAACTCCAGCATTAGGTGCATATATATTTAGGATTCTTATATTCTCCTGTTGGACAAGGCTTTTATCATTATATAATGTCACTCTTTGTCTTTTTTAATTGCTGTTGCTTTAAAGCTTGTTTTGTCTGATATAAGAATAGCTACTCCTGCTTGCTTTTGGTGTCCATTTGCATGGAATGTCTTTTTCCATCCCTTCATCTTAAGTTTATGTGAGTCTTTGTGTGTTAGGTGAGTCCCTTGAAGGCAGCAGATACTTGGTTGGTGAATTCTTATCCATTGTGCAATTCTGTACATTTTAAGTGAAGCATTTAAGCCATTTACAGTCAGTGTTAGTATTTAGATGTGAGGTATTATTCCATTCATTGTGTTATTTGTTGCCTGAATGCCTGTTTTGGTTTTGGTTTAGTTTGGTTTGCTTGTTTGTTTTTGCAGGGGGATGGTTATATTTTCATTTTATAGGTCCTGAGAGATTTGTGCTATAGAGATGTTCTGTTTCAACGTGCTTCCAGGATTTGTTTCAAGATTTAGAGCTTCTATTAGCAGTTCTCGTAGTGCTGGCTTGGTAGTGGCAAGTCTCTCAGCATTTGTTTGTCTGAAAAACACTGTATCTTTTCTTCATTTATGAAGATTAGTTTAACTGGATACGAAATTCCTGCCTCATAATTGTTTTGTTTAAGGAGGCTGAAAACATGGCCCCAATCCCTTCTTGTTTGTAGGGTTTCTGCTGAGAAATCTGCTGTTAATTTGATAGTTTTTCCTTTATAGGGTACCTGGTGCTTTTGCCTCACAGCTCTTATGATTCTTTCCTTTGTCATGATTTTAAATAACCTGATGACAGTGTGCCTACATGATGATCTTTTTGTAATGAATTTCCCAAGTGTTCTTTGAGCTTCTTGTATTTGGATGTCAATGTCTTTAGCAAGGGTGGGGGGGGGTTTCCTCAATTGTTCTCCCAAATATGTTTTTCAGACTTTTAGATTTCTTTCCTTCCTCAGGAACACCAATTATTCTTAGGTTTTGTCATTTTACATAATCCCAAACTTCTAGGAGGATTTTATGCTTTTTAAAATTATTTTTTCTTTGTTTCTCTTGGACTGCATTAATTCAAAAACCTGGTCTTTGAGCTCTGAAGTTCTTTCTTGTGCTTGATTCTGTTGATGAGACTCTCCAACACATTATACACTTCTCTGAATGTGTCCTTTATTTTCTAAAGTTGTGATTGTTTTTTATTTATACTATCTATTTCACTGAATATTTCTCCCCTCATATCTTTTTTATTATTATTATTTCTTTAAGTTGGACTTCACTTTTGTCTGGTGCTTCCTTGATTAGCTTAATAATTGACCTTCTGAATTCTTTTTCTTTTTTTTTCTTTTCTTTTTTTTTTTTTTTTTTTGAGGCAGAGTCTCACTCTGTTGCCCGGGCTGGAGTTCAGTGGCCGGATCTCAGCTCACTGCAAGCTCTGCCTCCCGGATTTACGCCATTCTCCTGCCTCAGCCTCCCGAGTAGCTGGGAGTACAGGCGCCCGCCACCTCGCCCAGCTAGTTTTTGTATTTTTAGTAGAGACGAGGTTTCACCGTGTTAGCCAGGATGGTCTCGATCTCCTGACCTCGTGATCCGCCCATCTCGGCCTCCCAAAGTGCTGGGATTACAGGCTTGAGCCACCGCACCCGGCCCTGAATTCTTTTTCAAGGAATTCATGGATTTCTTCTTGGTTTGGATCCTTTGCTGGTGAGCTAGTGTGATTTCTTAGGGGTGTTACAAAATTTTGTTTTATCCTATGACCAGAATTGATTTTCTGGTTCTTTCTCATTTGGGTAGGCTATATCAGAGGCAAAATCTGGGGCTCAAGGCTGCTTTTCAGATTCTTTTGTTCCATGGGGTCCTCCCTTGATCTAATATTTTTCCTAGTGATGTGGCTCCCTGAATAGCTGAACTGTAGTGATTGTTATTTCTCTTCTGGATTTAGCCACCCAGCAGGGCTATAAGGCTCCAGGCTGGTATTGGGGAATGTCTTCACAGAGCCCTGTGATATGAGCTGCCTTCAGGTCTCTCAACCATGGATACCAGCACCTGCTCTGGTGGAGGTGGCAGGGGAGTGAAATGGACTCAGTGAGGGTCCCCAGTTGCAGTTTTCTTTTCTTTTTTTTTTTTTTTTTAAGATGGAGTCTTGCTCTGTTGCCCAGGCTGGAGTGCAGTGGCATGATCTTGGCTCACTGTAAACTCCACCTCCTGGGTTCACACCATTCTCCTGCCTCAGCCTCCCAAGTAGCTGGGTCTGGTTAATTTTTTTAAATTTTTAGTAGAAATGGGGTTTCACTGTATTAGCCAGGATGGTCTCAATCTCCTGATCTCACAGTCCTCCTGCCTCAGCCTCCCAAAGTGCTGGGATTACAGGCATGAACCACTGTGTCTGGCCAGTTGTAGTTGTTTAATGCACTAATTTTGTGCTAATTGAAGTCAACAAGGACACAAAGGATTTAAGCTATACTTCAGAACAAATGGATTTAACAGATATTTACAAAACATTCTACCCAAAAACCACAGAATATACATTCTATTCAGCACATGAAACTTTCTCCAAAATAGACCATATGATAGTCCACAAAGCAAGTCTCAATAAATTTAAGAAAATGGAAATTATATCAAGTACTTTCTCAGACCACAGTGGAATAAAATTGGAAATAAACTCCAAAAGAAACCTTCAAAACCATGCAAATATATGGAAATTAAATAACCTGCCCCTGAGTGATCATTGGATCAACAATGAAATCAACATGGAAATCAAAAAAATTCTTTGAACTAAGTGATAACTTTGACACAACCTGTCAAAACTTCTGGGGTACAGAAAAGGCAGTCATAAGAGGAAAGTTTATATCCTTAAATGCCTACATTCAACAGTCTGAAAGAGCAAAAATAGCCAATCTAAGGTCACACCTTAAGGAACCTGAGAAACAACAAACCAAACCAAACCAAAATCCAGCAGAAGAAAAGAAATAACCAAGATCAGAGCAGAACTAAATGAATTGAAACAAAAAATACAAAAGATAAATGAAACAAAAAGCTGGTTCTTTGGAAAGAAATAAAGTTTGTAGACCATTAGAAAGATTAACCAAGAAAAGCGAGAAGATCCAAATAAGCTCGATTAGAAACAAAACAAGAGATATTACAAGCGACACCACAGAAATACAAAATATCATTCAAGGCTACTGTAAACACTTTTATATTCAAAAACTAGAAAACCTAGAGGAGATGCATAAATTCCTGGAAAAACACAACCTTCCTAGCTTAAACCCAGGAAGAATTACAAATCCTGAACAGATCAATAATAAGCAATGAGATTGAAATGGTAATAAAAAATGACCATCAACAACAAAAAATGTCCAGGACCAGACAGATTCACAGCTGAATTCTATGAGACATTGAAAGAAGAATTGGTACCAATCCTATTGACACTATTTCAAAATATATAGAGAGGAGGAATCCTCTGTAAATTATTCTATGAAACCACTATCATGCTAATAACAAAACAAGGACATAAAATTAAAAAAAAAAACCCTACACAGAAATATCCTTGATAAACATAGATGCAAAAATCCTTAACAAAATGCTAGTTAACTAAATCTAACAACATATCAAAAAGATAGCCCACGATTAAGAGGGTTTCATAGCAGGGATGCAGGAATAGTTTAATATTTGCAAGTCAATAAATGTTATACACCCCAAAACAGAGTTAAAAACAGAAATCACATGATTATCTCAATTGTTGCAGAAAAAGCATTTAACAGAATCCAGCATCCATTTATAATTAAAACCATCAGCAAAACTGGCATAAATGGACATACCTCAATGTAATTAAAGCTATCTATGACAAACCCACAGCCAGTGTAATACTGAATGGGGAGAAGTTGAAATCATTGCCTCCAAGAACCAGAACAAGACAAGGATGCTCACTCTCACTACTTTTATTCAACATAGTACTGGAATTCCTAGTCAAAGCAATCAGACAGGAGACAGAAATAAAGGGCATCCAAATTAGCAAAGAGGAAATCAAACTGTAGCTGTTTGCTGATGATATGATTTTATACCTAGAAAACCTTAAAGACTCCTCCAAAAAGCTCCTAGAACTGATAAATGAATTCAGCAATGTTTCTGGATACAAAATTAATGTACAAAAATTAGTAGCTCTGCTGTACACCAACAGTGACCAAGCTGAGAATAAATCAATATCTCAACCCATTTTACAATAGCTTAAAAAAATACATAGGAATATATCTAACCAAGGAGGTAAAAGACCTCTACAAGAAATACTACAAAATGCTGTTGACAGAAATTATAGATGACACAAACAAAAGGAAACACATTTGATGCTCATGAATTAGTAGAATCGGTATTGTGAAAATGACCATACTGATAAAAGCAATCTACAAATTCAATACAATTCCTATCAAAATACCACCATCATTCTTCACATAACTAGGAAAAGCAATCCTGAAACTCACATGGAACCAAAAAAGAGCCTGTATAGGAAACTCAAGACTAAGAAAAAAGAACAAATCTGGAGGCATCACATTACCTGATTTCAGACTATACTATAGGGCCATGGTCACCAAAACAGCATGATACTGATATAAAAATAGGCACATAGACCAAAGAAACAGAATAGAGAATACTGAAATAAACCCAAATACTTACAGCCAACTGATTTTGACAAAGCAAACAAAAACATAAAGTGGGGAAAGGACACCCTTTTCAACAAATAATGCTAGGATAATTGGCAAGCCACATGTAGGAGACTAAAACTAGATTCTAATCTCTCACCATATACAAAAATCAACTCAAGATGGATCAAGGACTTAAATCTAAGGCCTGAAATTATAAAAATGTTAGAAGATAACATTGGAAAAAACCTTCCAGACATTGACTTAGGCAAAGACTTGACCAAGAACCAAAAGCAAATGCAACAAAAAAATGGTAAATTGCTGGGACTTAGTTAAACTAAAGAGCTTCCACACAACAAAAGGAAAAGTCAGGAGAGTAAACAGACAACCCACAGCATGGGAGGAAATATTCACAATCTATACATCTGACAAAGGACTAAGAACCAGAATCTACAAGGAACTCAAACAGATTAGCAAGAAAAAAAAACAAAAAAACAAAAGCAATACCATCAAAAAGAGGGCTAAAGATATGAATAGACAATTCTCAAAAGAAGATACACAAATGTCCAACAAACACATGAAAAAGTGCTCAACATCACTAATGATCAGGGAAATGCAACTCAAAACCACAATGCAATACCACATTACTCTTGCAAGAATGGCCAGAATTAAAAAAGTAAAAGTAATAAAAATAGATGTTGGCATGGATATGGTGAACAGATAATACATCTACACTGCTGGTGAGAATGAAAACTAGTATAATTACTATGGAAAATGGTGTGTAGATTCCTGAAAGAAAGAAAAGTAGATCTACTGTTTGATTCAGCAATCCTGCTACTGGGTATCTACCCAGAGGAAAAGAAGTCATTATACAAAAAAGATACTTGCACATGCATGTTTATAGTGGCACAATTCACAATTACAGAAATATGGAACTGGCCCAAATGCCCATCAATCAATGAGTGGATAAAGAATAGATATATAAAAGAGATATATACATATATATAAGATATATATGTATATATATAATGGAATACTACTCAGCCATAAAAAGAAATTAAATTAATGGCATTTGCAGCAACATGGATTAAACCGGAGACTATTATTCTAAGTGAAGTAACTCAGGAATGGAAAACCAAACACCGCATATGCTCCTTCATAAGTGGGAGCTAAGCCATAAGGATGCAAAGGCATAAGAATGACACAATGGACTTTGGAGAATAGGGGGAAAGGAAGGGAGGGCAATGAGGGAGAAAAGACTACAAATTGGATTTAGTTTATACTGCTCAGGTGATGGGTACATCAAAATCACACAAATCACCACTAAAGAACTTAGTCATGTAACCAAATACTGCCTGTCTCCCAAAAACCTACAGAAATAGAAAACTTCTTTAAAAATGCAGTACTTTTACTCTGGGGCATTATTCAGATGGTGATGTGGTAATACAGATATGGGGTTCCCATAGATTTAGAGAGAATTGGAAATCGATGGAAAAATCTGATGAGAACTAAATAAGTTGGAGTTTCTGAGAAAATACAAACCATAGGCATAAGCAACAGTTGTTTGTTTACCAGTGAGGTTTCCATTTTAATTTTGCTAGTTCAGAGATTAATTGTCAAAAATATTCATGCATGAACAACTTTTTTCAGCTGCATGAAAAGAAGATGTTAGGATACTATTTCATGATATAATAACTCTAAGGATGGTAGCTGCCATACAGGTAAAACAAGATGCCATAGAAAAACTATTATTTGGCTTTGATATTATATAAACTACATGGAGCAATTAACCTGGAACCTTCAGTGACACAGACAAGTGACAAGACAATCAGACTTCAAGTTTTTCACAAACTAATTTTACCCAATCTTTGACTTTTTTACTCATTTTTGGAACTTGTATGTTCATGTTATAGAGATCAAAGTGCTCAGATTAATTTTAGTAATCTGCAAAGTTAGAAACTTATCTTAATATTTAAGCATTGAATGGAGCCTGTTTATTTGTGTTCAGTTGGTCATGTGTCTTAGTATTAACTAAGTCTGAGAAATCCCAGGAGTGGGACTGCTGGATCAAACAGTATATCTACTTTTAGTTCTTTCAGGAATCTACACACAGTTTTCCATAGTGGTTGTACTAGTTTACACTCCCATCAGTAGTGTAGAAGTGTTCCCTTTTTGCCATATCCATGCCAATTACATGTATGAAAAACCTAACTCCATACATTAATATTCTTATTTTATCTTGCTAATTTTCTCTGGTTACATGTCAATAAGATAGCTTGGAGTTGGTTTTTGATAAAATCTTCCCTTACTTTATTTTGGTTAGTTTGGTTCTCTCTCATGATTCTTGAATAAGTAAATTGCCCTTCCTTCTCTGTAGTATAATTTGTAGGTTTCAGAATTAGCATTAAAAAAGCAAATCCATGTATCTTGCTTAGCACAGAAAAAACAATGTATTAAAATTAAAACCAACTTTATTTCTGCCTTTAAACCATTTTCTAATTCAAGTGTGGGAATTATAAAGCTGTCAATAGCCCAAAGAGTGCTTGCAGTATTGAGGTTCATAAATAGATTTTGTTACATTTTTTGACTAGTGAAAATTACAACTAAGTCCCAGAGTATTCTGCTTTTGTCTGTACCCTCAGCAGCAAAGCCAGGGATCTGTTTTTAATTAAGATCCCTTTTCTTTCCTTTCTTTGTTTGAGGCACCTAGGTAAATTGAGATACTAGCAATTTTTAGAATTTAATTATTAACAAGTGTTAATTTTAAAACTTTAGGTTACGTTACCTGAGCATTAAATGCTATAAATTGTATTATGGCAAAAATTAGATGAGTGACTTTCAGACATTATTTTTTTAATTGACCAACCCAGTATAAACAAAATCTGTTATTTGAAGCACTGAGAAAAAGTAATTTGTTTTGAGAGATTTCTAGAGCATTCTTCTATAATGAGCACCAAGATTTGATAGTATGGAACGAATGCTCACATTTTAAAACTTATACACAAAGAAAAAAAATCATCTTTTTCCTGCTGCAATCTAAATGAAGTTGAACGTGATTAAAGGTGGAAGGCAGGTTTGTATCACTGCCTGCTGAGCTCAACTAGTCGATTTTCAATCTATTCAATGAATGAGTGAGGGATTTGCATCACAAATGTTGAGACTGCATACAGAATAATACAGGTCTATCATCTGCACAGTGCAAGAATTCTGGACCTTCACTGCTTGACACTTGATATTGTTTGGCTCTGCATCCTCACCCATATCTCGCCTTGAAGTACAATAATCCTCATGTGTCGTGGGGGGACCCAGTGGGAGGTAATTGAATCATGAAGGCAGGTTTCTCTCATACCATTCTCGTGACAGTGAATAGGCCTAACAAGATCTGGTGGTTTTATAAAGAAGGGTTCTTCTACATATGCACTCTTGCCTGCTGCCATGTAAGACATGGCTTTGCTCATCCTTCACTTTCCACCATGATTATGAGGCCTCCTCAACTATGTGAAACTGTGAATCCATTAAACCTCTTTTTCTTTATAAATTACCCAGTCTCTGGTATGTCTTTATCAATAACATAAGTATGGACTAATACAGCAAATTGATACCAGGAGTGAGGTACTGCTATAAAGATACACGAAAAAATAAAAATGATTTTGCGTAACAGGCAGTGGCTGAAAGAGTTTAGGGGGCTCAAAAGAAGACAAAAAAGTGGTTTCCCACTTTCGTTTAAAACTTCCTAAAGATACGTCAAACAGCTTTGATCAAAATGCTAATAGTGATATGGACAATAAAGTCCAAACTTAGGTGGTCTCAGATGAAGATGAATAACTTATTGGGAACTAGAACAAAGGTGACCCTTGTTGTACTTAAACAAAGAGACTGGCAACATTGTGCCCCTGCCCTAGAGGTCTGTGGAACTTTGAACTTGAGAGAGATGATTTAGGGTATTTGATAGAAGAAATTTTTAAACAGCAAAATGTTTGAGAGGAAACAACATAACTAAGAGCCAAATATTAATCACTAGGACAATAGAAAAAATATCTCTAGGATACGTCAGAGACCTTCAAGGCAGCCCTTCCCATCACAGGCCCCAGAGGCTGAGAAGGAAAAACTAATTTCATGGGCTGGGCCCAGGGCCCTACTACTATGTACAGCCTAGGGACTTGATACTCTACATCCCAGCCACTCCAGCCTAGACTAAAAGGGGCCAAGGTACAGCTCAGGCCATGGCTTCAGAAGGTATCAGCCCCAAGCCTTAATAACTTCCATAGTGTGTTGAGCCTGCAGGTGCACAGAAGTCAAAAATTGAGGTTTGGGATCCTCAGCCTAGATTTCAAAGGATGTAAAGAAACATCTAACACCTAGATATTCAAACAAAAGTTTACTACAGAAATGAAACTTTCATGGAATACCTCTACTAGGAAAGTATAGAAGAGAAATATGGGTTTGGAGCCCCCACCCATAATCCCCACTAGAACACTGTCTAATAGAACTGTGAGAAGAGGGCCACTGTCCTCCAGACACCAGAGTGAAAGACCCACCAAAAACTTACACCATATGCCTACAAAACCTACAGACACTCAATATCCAGCCCATGAAAAAAACTGAGAGGAAGACTGTACCCTATAATGCCACAGGGGCAGAACTGCCCAAGGCCATGGAAGCACAGCTCTTATATCAGTGTGACCTGGATGTGAGACATGGAATCAAAGAGATCATTTTAAAACTTTAAGGTTTAATGACTGCCCTATTAGATTTCAGACTTACATTGCTTAAATTAGCCAAACCTTTTTGCTTTGGCTAATTTCTCTCATTTGGAATGGCTATATTTATCCAATGCCTGTACACCCATTGTATCTAGGAAGTAGCTAACTTACATGTAACTGTAAGTCCATTAAATGTATTTCTTTTGTAAATTGCCCATTCTTGGGTATGTTTTATCAGCAACATGAAAACGGACTAATACAGGGTCTAAATGTGAAATTGCCCTGTCATCTGGCAGGTGGCAAGCTTTTATATGTTAAGGTATTCAGGTTGGACAGGAGAACAAATAAGTAAAAACAAAAATTAAAATGTGACATATAGAACAAGGTAAATATCTCCTTATGTTTCCAAATGAAGGTTTTTTAAAGATATAGAAATACACTTGAGTTTTAGGTTTGCCCAAAAAAATCATAGTTTGGGGTTGTGCAAATCCTTACGTAGAGATTCCAATAAAAGGGCTATAGGGGAAAATTTTAAAATAATTTAAAATAGACTGAAGGATTATTAGGTGTTAATCTGCTTTGAATGTTTTTCTCCCCTAAATATCATGTTGAAATGTGATTCCCAAGGTTAGAAGTGGGCTTTAGTGGGAGGTGTTTAGGCTATGGGGCTGCATCCCTTATGAAGGGCTTGGTGATTTCCTCATGGCAATGAGTGAGTTCTTGCTCTATTAATTCCTGAAAGAACTGGTTATTTAAAAAGAACCTGGCACCTCTTCACTTCTCTCTTGCTCTTTATATTGCTGTGTGACACACTGGCTCCCTTTGTCTTCCACTATGAGTATAAACTTCCTGAGGCCCTTACCAGAATCAGATGCTGATGCGGTGCTTTTTGTATAGTCTGCAAAACCATGAGCCAAATGTGTGTTATCCAGCCTCTGGTATTCTTTTATTATATTGCAAATCAGACTGATACAGTGTCTTCAGTAGAAAAAAAGCTGTTTTCTTGAACACACTTCTGCTGGATTATCTAATTTTATGGAAATCGTGGGAGGTTTTTTGCTTTATTTTGTTTTACGTTCAACTATTTTACAACTTCTAATTTATAAAAACCCCAGTTTCTTGTCCTTTCATGTGACTTCTGTGTTTCATTATTAATTAATGATTAAAATATAGCATTTCACGTGCATTCATTTTATATTTCTGTGAGGTTCATGGTTATGATCAATTATAATTCGTCCCTTTAAAGTTTTGGATGTTCTACAGAGATACCCAATAAATTTTTCTGGCAGAGTGAGATACATGGCAGTGCTGTCAGAGAGTACCTCATTATGGGCTTAAGATCCTGCTCTTAAGATTGATTAGGCTGAACCACAGCAGTGTGTCTAGAGATAATCATTCATGTTACTAAGATAAGTCACTTCTGAGAACTCTATTTAATGCTCTGTGAGACTTTCCAGTGTGGCTAATGAGAACAGGTACTACTCCTTTCTTTGTTAGAGCACCAGGTACTTTTCCCTCTAAACATATTTGCTGCTTTTCTGCTATGCTACCCTCAGGTAGTTTATTTGTATACATGTACTGATCAGTACTCTGATGCATAATTATAGAGGTTATTTCCATGTTTGAGAAGTCCTCACTCTTTGAAGTTCTCTCCTCTCTTGTACTGTGTCCTACAAACCCTAGCTGCCTTGGTCTCCCTAGACTCTCAGCTTCATCTCCTCTACTGAGGGGTTCTGCTGAATTCTATGTGGGTTTCCCCTCTGCCATGGTTTGGATCTTAGTTCCCCCTCATTTTAAAATTCGATCCCCAGTGGTGGAGGTGACACCTAATAGGAAGTGTTTGAGTCATGATGGTGGATCCCTTGTGAATGGGTTGGTGCCATATTCTGGGTAATTAGTGAGTTCTCACTTTATTAGTTCCTGTGAGAACTGGTTATTAAAAAGAGCCTGGTACCTCCCCCTTTTTCTATCTTGCTTCCTCTTTTACCATGTAATTTCTGCACATGCTGGATCCTCTTTGTCTTCCAGCATGAGAGGAAGCAGACTGTGGTCCTCATTAGGTGCAGATGCCCAATCTTTAACTTTTACGGACGTTGAAACTGTTAGTCAGGTAAACCTATTTTCTTCATAAATTACATATCTTGAGATAATCCTTTATAGCAACACTAACTGGACTAAGGTACCCTCTATTTACAGCAGCCTAAAAAAACTCACAAGGCAATAAACCACTGAAATTGTAAGACTCATTTTATTTCTTTTCTGTCTATGAGAGATCACTGTTCTCTTTACCTAATGTTTTGTCTTCTGAAAAACCTTTCATTTATTTTGTCTGTTGATTGGTTGTCTGGAGAGTAAATTTTCTTTTTTATAAACATTTAATAGCATTATCTGGCCCTTGGGGACAAAGAGAATGCTTTGGCTGAGTGCTTGTAGTGTCAGAGTATCCACTGCTGCAAGAATAAAAAGACCAAGTAAGGATATTGCTGGGTCAAATGGTATTTCTGGTTTTAGATGCTTAAGCAATCACCACACTGTCTTGCACAATGGGTGAACTAATTTACACTCCCATGAACAGTGTAAAAGCATTCCTATTTCTCCAAATCCTCTCCAGCATCTGTTGTTTCCTGACTTTTTAATGATCACCATTCTAACTGGTGTGAGATGGTATCTCATTGTGGCTTTGATTTGCATTTCTCTAATGACCAGCGATGATGAGCTCTTTTTATATGTTTGTTTGTCGCATAAATGTCTTGTTTTGAGAAGAGTCTGTTCATATCATTCACCCACTTTTTGACGGGGTTGTTTGTTTTTTTCTCATGAATTTGTTTAAGTTCCTTGTAGATTCTGAATGTTAGCTCTTTGTCAGAGGGATAGATAGCAAAAATTTTCTCTGATTCTATAGATTGTCTGCTCACTCTGATGACACTTTCTTTTGCTGTGCAGAAGCTCTTTAGTTTAATTAGATCCCATTTGCCAATTTTGGCTTTTGTTGCTATTACTTTGGTGTTTCAGTCATGAAGTTTTTCCCCATGTCTATATCCTGAATGGTATTGCCTAGGTTTTCTTCTAGGGTTTTTATGGTTTCAGGTACTACGTTTAAGTCTTTGATCCATCTTGAGTTAATTTTTGTATAAGGTGTAAGAAAGGGGTCCAGTTTTGATTATGCATGTGGCTAGCCAGTTTTCCTAACACCATTTATTAAATAGGGAATCCTTTCCTCATTTCTTATCTTTGTCAGGTTTGTCAAAGATCAGATGGTTGTAGACATGTGGTGTTATTTCTGAGTAATCTGTTTGCTCCACTAGTCCATATATCTGTTTTGGTACCAGTACCATTCTGTTTTGGTTACTGTAGCCTTGTAGTATAGTTTGAAGTCAGGGAGCATGCCTCCAGCTTTGTTCTTTTTGCTTAGGATTGTCTTGGCTATACGGGCTCTTTTTCGGTTCCATATGAAATTTAAAGTAGTTTTTTTTCTAATTCTGTGAAGAAAGTCAGTGGTAGCTTGATGGGGATAGCATTGAATCTGTAAATTACTTTGGGCAGTATGGCCATTTTCATGATATTGGTTCTTCCTATCCATGATCATGTAATGGCTTTCCGTTTGTTTATGTCCTCTCTTATTTCCTTAAGCAGTGGTTTGTAGTTCTCCTTGAAGAGGTCCTTCACATCCCTTGTAAGTTGTATTCCTAGGTATTTTATTATCTTTGTAGCAATTGTAAATGGGAGCTCACTCATGATTTGGCTCTCTGTTTATTGTTGATGTATAGGAATGCTTGTGAGTTTTGCACATTGGTTTTGTATACTGAGATTGTGCTGAAGTTGCTTATCAGCTTAAGGATATTTTGGACTGAGACGATGGGGTTTTCTAAATATACAATCATGTCATCTGCAAATAGAGACAATTTGACTTCATCTCTTCCTATTTGAATACGCTTTATTTCTTTCTCTTGGCTGAGTGCCCTGGCCAGAAATTCCAATACTATGTCAAATAGGATTGGTGAGAGAGGGAATCCTTGTGTTGTGCTGGTTTTCAAATGGAATGCTTCCAACTTTTGCCCATTCAGTATGATATTGGCTGTGAGTTTGTCATAAATAGCTCTTATTATTTTGAGATACATTTCATCAATACCTTTTTTATTGAGAGTTTTTAGCATGAAGCGGTGTTAAATTTTATTGAAGGCCTTTTCTGCATTTACTGAGATAATCATGCAGTTTTTGTCATTGGTTTTGTTTATGTGATGGATTACATTTATTGATTTATGTATGTTGAACCAGGCTTGCTTCCCAGGGATTGAAGTTGACTTGATTTCGGTGGATAAGTTTTTGATGTGCTGCTGGATTCGGTTTGCCAGTATTTTATTGAGAATTTTTGCTACAGTGTTCATCAGGGATATTAGCCTGAAATTTCTTTTTTTTTGCTGTGTCTCTGCCAGGTTTTGGTATCAGGATGATGCTGGCCTCATAAAATGAGTTATTGAAATAATTTCAGAAGGATTGGTACCAGCTCTTCTTTGAACCTCTGGTAGAATTCGGCTGTGAATCCATCTGATCCTGGGCTTTTTTGTTGGTAGGCTATTAATTACTGCCTTAATTTCAGAACTTGTTATTGGTATATTCAGGGATTTGACTTCTTCCTGGTTTAGTCTTGGGAGGGTGTGTGTGTCCAGGAATTTCTGCATTTCTTCTAGATTATCTAGTTTATTTGTGTAGAGGTGTTTGTAGTATTCTCTAATGGTAGTTTGTATTTGTTTGGGATCAGTGACGATATCCCCTTTACCAATTTTTATTCTGTCTGTTTGATTCTTCTCTCTTTTCTTCTTTATTAGGCTGACTATCAGTCTATCTATTTTGTTAATCTTTTCAAAAAACCAGTTACTGGATTTATCGATTTTTTTGAAGGGTTTTTCATGTTGCTATCTCCTTCAGTTCTGCTCTGATCTTAGTTATTTCTTGTCTTCTGCTGGCTTTGGGATTTGTTTGCTCTTGCTTCTCTAGTTCTTTTAATTGTAATATTAGTGTGTCAATTTTAGATCTTTCCCACTTTCTCCTGTGGGCATTTGGGGCTATAAATTTTACTCTATATAACTGTGTCCCAGAGATTCTGGTATGTTGTGTCCTTGTTCTCTTTGGTTTCAAAGAACTTATTTATTTCTGACTTCATTTCGTTATTTACCCAGCAGTCATTCAGGAGCAGGTTGTTCAGTTTCCATGTAGTTGTGTGGTTTTCAGTGAGTTTCTTAATCCTGAGTTCTAATTTGATTGCATTGTGGTCTGAGAGACAGTTGGTTATGACTTCCATTCTTTTACATTTGCTGAGGAGTGTTTTACTTCCAATTATGTGGTAAATTTTAGAATAAGTGTGATGTCATGCTGAGAAGAATGTATATTCTGTTGATTTGGGGTACACCAATAAATGTAGGTTTGGTCTTTTCACATAGTCCCATATTTCTTGGAGGCTTTGCTTGTTCCTTTTCATTATTTTTTCTCTAATCTTGTCTTCACGCTTTATTTCATTAAGTTGATCTTCAATCTCTGATATCCTTTCTTCTGCTTGGTCGATTCGGCTCTTGATACTTGTGTATGCTTCATGAAGTTCTCATTCTGTATTTTTCAGCTCCACTAGGTCATTTATGTTCTTCTCTAAACTGGTTATTCTAGTTAGCAATTCCTCTAACCATTTTTCAAGGTTCTTAGCTTCCTTGCATTGGGTTAGAACATGCTCCTACAGTTGGGAGGAGTTTGTTGTTACCTATCTTCTGAAGCCTATTTTTGTCAATTTGTCAAACTAATTCTACGTCCAGTTTTGTTCCCTTGCTGGCAGGGAATTGTGATCCTCTGGAGGAGAAGGGATGTTCTGGTTTTTTGAATTTTCAGACTTTAAATGATGTTTCTTTCCTCACCTTTGTGGATTTATCTACCTTTGGCCTTTGATGTTGGTGACCTTCAGATAGGATTTTTGTGTGGACATCCTTTTCGTTGATGTTGATGCTATTCTTTTCTGTTTGTTAGTTTTCCTTCTAACATTCAGGCCCCTCTGCTGCAGGTCTGCTGGAGTTTGCTGGAGGTCCACTCAAGACCCTGTTTGCCTGGGTATCACCAGTGGAGGCTGCAGAACAGCAAAGATTACTGCCTGTTTCTTCCTCTGGAAACTTCATCCCAGAGAGGCACCCACCAGATGCCAGCCAGAGCTCCCCTATATGAGGCATCTGTCGACTTCTGCCGGGAGGTGTCTCCCAGTCTGGAGACATAGTGGTCAGGAAGGAGGAGGCAGTCTGTCCCTTAGCAGAGCTCAAGCACTGTACTGGCAGATCCGCTGCCCCTTCATAGACGGCAGGAAGGAATGTTTAAGTCTGCTAAAGCTACGCCCACAGCTGCCCCTTTCCCCCAGGTGCTCTGTCCCTGGGAGATGGGAGTTTTGTGTTTAAGCCCCTGACTGGGGCTGCTGCCTTTCTTTCAGTGATGCCTTGCCCAGAGAGAAGTAATCTAGAGAGGCAGTCTGGCTACAGTAGCTTTGCCAGGCTGCGGTGGGCTCCTCCCAGTTCAAACTTCCTGGTGGCTTTGTTTACACTGTGAGGGGAAAACTGCCTGCTCAAGTCTCAGTAATAATGACTGATGCCCCTCCCCCCACCAAGCTCGAGCATCCCAGGTTGACTTCAGACCGCTGTGCTGGCAGCCAGAATTTCAAGCCAGTGGATCTTAGCTTGCTGTGCTCCACGGGGATGGGATTCACTGAGCTAGATCACTTGGCTCTTTGGTTTCAGGCCCTTTTCCAGGGTAGTGAACAGACTGTCTCGCTGTAATTCCAGGCACCACTGGGGTATGAAAAAAAACTCCTGCTGCTAGCTTGGTGTCTGTCCAAACAGCTGCCCAGTTTTGTGCTTGAAACCCAGGGCGCTGCTGGTGTAGGCACCCAAGGGAATCTCCTGGTCTGCAGGTTGTGAAGACGGAGGGAAAAGCATAGTATCTGGGCTGGAACGCACCGTGTCTCATGGCACAGTCCCTCACGGCTTCCCTTGGCTAGGGGAGGGAGTTCCCTGACCCCTTGCACTTCTTGGGTGAGGAGATACCCAACCCTGCTTTGGCTCGCCCTCCATGGGCTACACCCACTGTTTAACCAGTCCCAACGAGAAGAGCCGGGTACCTCAGTTGGAAATGCAGAAATAACCTGCCTTCTGCGTTGATCTCGCTGGGAGCTGCAGACCAGAGCTCTTCCTATTTGGCCATCTTACTAGCCACACCTTTAGGATGTTTTCTACACCTAAGTCAGACTGATCATATTTTATTTTTTAACTATAGCTAAAACACCACAATCACACATAACATGTTATAAGCCTTAGTTTGGAAGTGGTTTATTTCACCTTTGCTCACATTGCTTTGCCAGTAATTCAGTCACATGACCCCAACTAACCTGCAAGGGAGGATGGACAATGTATACATGACAAAGAGGAAACAGAATTTTTGGAGTACAGTTAGCAGTCTGCCACAGTTATATCAGTTGACCAAAGGTGAATACTAATGACAATTGAAGTCGAAAGAGAGAGATTATTAGTTAAAATGACTCAGATAAAGTTCATGAATAAAATAGAACTTGAATAGAACCTTTAAGAATATGTGGAATTTTGGATGGCCGCAGTAGCTTATGCCTGTAATCCCAGTGCTTTGGGAGGCTGAGGCAGGCAGATCACTTGAGGCCAGGAGTTCAAGACCAGCCTGGCCAACATGGTGAAACCCCATCTCTACCCAAAATACAAAAATTAGCCAAGCGTGGTGGGGCGCAACTGTAATCCCAGTTACTTGGGAGGCTGAGGCAGGAGAATCACTTGAAGCCAGGAAGTGGAGGTTTCCATGAGCCAAGATCGTGCCACTGCACTCCAGCCCTGGGTGATACAGTGGCACTCCATCTCAAAATAAAATAAAATAAAATAAATAAAAAGAATATGTGGAATTCAGTTCAGTGGAAAGATGAGGAAAGACTAATGCAAGCATTCACTTACTAAATTAATATTTACTGAGTACCCATTAACTGCTAGACACTGAGATGGGTACCAGGTAAACAGTAGTAAACAAAACTAACATGGTCCCTGACTCCTCTAATGGAGGCAATAAATGTTTAAAAATGCTTAAAGTAAATATATAATAACAAATAGAGTTAAGTGTTAAGATAAAATCAGAGTGGTATAAGTGGGAATAATATGGGGGGTTAATTTAGATTGGAGTGGCAGGGAATGCCTACCTGATGAAGTACTACATAAGCTGATTTCTAAGAATAAATGGAATTGGATCAGTGTAAGGTATTCTTCATGATATGAGTCAGATTGAAATAAGATTATACTGAGAATTGTCAAAGAAACTGCATGAGTTTGTGGCGTTAGAAAGCACATAACTTGAGTTTGAGCCGTGATTTGCTCCCTGACTCTCTGTGGCTCTCTGAAGAAGCTATGCAACTTCTCTGTTTCGCAGTTATCTCACTAACATATAAGAGGACAAGGGCCAGAATTCTAGCTGTTTCAAAATAATAGATGAATATCTAATTCTAAAATTGAGTGACAATGTTTTAATACAATTTGATATGTTGGAAAAAGTTTTTGCTTAATATAAAATTAAAAAGAAGAAAAGAAGAACCACACACTGATACTCAATTTACTGATCTATGAGTAATCGGTTTATCAAATTTGATTCACACGTGCACGTGTGTGTGTGTTAACAATTTCTTTTAAAATTTTTATATACCTCTTCTATGCAGTTTCTCTTCTTGGCTTATGCATTAAATTATTTCTACCTTGCCCTCTTAATGTATAAAACCATCTTCATTAGAGCTATTACTTCAAATAAAATGAGTTTTTCTTTTGGCTTGCTTTTACTTTTTATATAGCAGTGCACTTAAGATACATATTTTTAGCATCTCCAAAAAAACCTTAAAGAAAGCAATCAAATGTGTGACTTCTATATGCTCCCTTTATGTTCCTTTGTGCAAGAATATGGCAATAAAGTTCTAAGGCATGGCAGAATAAAAAAATACAATAACCTTGGGTACCTGAAAATCCACTCACCTGCCAACAACATCTGTCCTGGGAGGTTACATGAGCCAGAAATATATTTCTGTTGCATTTGAATATTACACTTTGTAATTTATACTTGTTACAACAACTGTACTAATAAAATCATAAACCGCCTTATAATTTTATTTAATAGTTTCATGTGTTTGTTTCATTTGCCCACCTAGATCATTGCTTTAAATTGAAGAGAAACAGGTTAGGGATTTCTAAATTGTGAGCTTTATAATGACACCAATTTAATTTCAAACATATTTTATGTTGCTCATAGTGTTAAGCATGGCAATAATCACAAAAAAATAGCAAAATTATATCCAAATAAAAAAGAAAAACTTATATAATTACATTGCATCATATTGGTCTCATATTGGTCAGCTATTAAAGCTAGCTGTTCTGTCAACTCGATTTATGGCATTTTCTGTGACTTATCTTAATTTTTCGTTCTGGATCACAATCTTTATTCCCATTTCTACCTAGTTTTAGATGCTTTGACTATGTCTAAAGTATCTTTGCTAGAACTCTTCCTCTTATATTTGATTAGAGAACTTAGCTCCTCCAAATTTGATCCCTGGAGCTGGGCATGGTGGCTCATGCCTGTAATCCCAACACTTTGGGAGGGCGAGGCCAGTGGGTCACCAGAGGTCAGGAGTTCGAGACTAGCCTGGCCGACGTGGTGAAATCCCATCTCTACTAAAAATACAAAAATTAGCCAGGTGTGGTGGCGGGCACCTGTAATCCCAGGTACTCTGGATGCTGAGGCAGCAGAATCACTTGAACATGGGAAGCAGAGGTTGCAGTGAGCTGAGATCATGCCATTGCACTCCAGCCTGGACAACACAGCAACGCTCCATCTCAAATTAAAATAATAATAATAATAATAATTCCTGGAGCTTTGTATGATATAACATATATAACTTTTGGCTGTTGTACTTTCTGGTTTCAGTTCAGATACCTATCCTTTCAGCTCTGTTCCTTGGCAATCCATCATGATACCTGCCTTGGCTATTGCTCCTGAGCTGGCTAAACCCACTTAAAAATTTGAGGGTGTAGGAGAGACAAGCAAAATATTCTTTAGATTTCAGTGTTCAGATGGCTTCAGTAGAAATTTTGTTTAACTGACACCCTCTGAAGAACATTGATCTCTTGATGTTTGCAGTTTTCACAATATCAAATATATATGCTTTTTGTTTGTTTGTTTTTAGATTGAGTCTCCCTCTGTCACCCAGGCTGGAGTGCAGTAGTGTGATTTTGGCTCATTGCAACCTCTGCCTCCAGGGTTCAAGTGATTCTCCCTGCCTCAACCTCCCATGTAGCTGGAATTACAGGCACCCGCCACCATACCCAGCTAATATTTTTATTTGTGTGTGTGTGTGTATACATCTATCTATCTATCTATCTTTAGATATATATATATTTTTTTTTTTTTGAGACAAAGTCTCACTCTGTCGCACAGACTGGAGTGCAGTGGCGTGATCTTGGCTCATTGCAACCTCCACCTCCCAGGTCCAAACAATTCTCTGCCTCAGCCTCCCAAGTAGCTGGGATTACAGGCACCTGCCACCACGCCCGGCTAATTTGTTTGTATTTTTAGTAGAGACGGGGTTTCATCATCTTGGCCAGGCTGGTCTTGAACTCCTGACCTCGTGATTCACCCTTCTTGTCCTCCCAAAGTCCTGGGATTACAGGCATGAGCTACCACGTCTGACCTCATTTTTGTATTTTTAGTAGAGACAAGGTTTCACCACGTTGGCCAGGCTGGTCTCGAACTCCTGACCTTAGGTGATCCACCCACCTAAGCCTCCCAAAGTACTGGGATTACAGGCATGAGCCATTGTGCCTGGTGTTTCTATGCAAATTTAAAGTAAAAAATATAGAATATTCAGAACAGCTGGAGAAAAAATACATTTTGTTTACTTGGATATCTGATTACAATTTGAAAAGATATGCTTTTTGGTACAAGGCTAGATCATGAAAGGTGACTTCTAAGCACCTTACATGCTGAACCAGAAAACCGAAGTCAATTTGAAGCATTTTAAATTGAAGTTTTGAGGAACACGCTATTATACACAGTGTAGATTTATGTAACTTCATGACTTTTTAAAGATATTTTTGACCATATAATTCTGCACAGTTGAAGTTTATGTTGATTAAATTAGGGAATACAAAACTCAGCAGATTTTGTTCACAAATCATGCATTTTATTAGAAATAATGCATCTAACCTCTGATTTTACTGGCCACATGCACATAATTTGCTTGTAATTACTTTAAAAAGCTTTTGATATAACTATTACTAATAAATTCTTACATTGGCATTTAGGGCCCAAAGTCTTAAATTAAAATGAAAATAACCTATTTTTCCCTTTTCTCATTTTTAGTCACATTCTGTATACTAATGATGTTGATGATTGGTCTACATTTGCAACAGCCAATAAAAGACTGTCAAAACATCAACCTTGCTCTGACATCACATTTGGTGATTATTATTGATATAAATCCCAGGAGACTCTATTAGCACACTGCAGATAAAAACATCACTTTGATATGAGATAGCAGCATGGAAGCTTTTTCTCCATAATGGCATGTGTCATGAAGAAAATGTTTGGAACACTGAGATTCACATTGTCAAATCGAGTGCAAAGTGGAACTCAGATTATTCAACTGTTATAAATTGAGATAAGAAGTTACATAATGAGATACTCTGAGTTAATATTTTATGTTTATTTTAATCTGAAACTTATGTGGATTCTGGATTTTTAAAACATTAGTCTTAAAACATCCTTATAGGGATAATATTTTCTTTTTCAATCACAATCTCTTAGTTGTGTTGATACGTAAAAAGAAAAGATGGAAGGAAACTTTTAAAATTAAAATTGAACTAAACCAGAACATTAACATATGAGCTAATATTAATCTAATCCTGGAAATCTTTGCATTTTCAACTTTAAAATGCACTTGAAATAACTAGCCCTTTTCTTTAGTTTTCTGCCACTATGCCTATTTAAAATATAAAAATATACATTACCACATAGAACATAAATGTACACTCATGATGGAGGTTAAAGTTTATCTTAAATAGGAAAGAACCAAAGACTGAAAGATAAATTCACACAATGAGGGTTACACTATACATAGAAATAAGTAATATTTTAACCACAAAAAAGCCACTTTTATAAGTAATCACTGGGATAAAGTCCATGTAACTATTTTCCTGCCCCAAGAAAACTTCAGGTCCAGGCCTTTCAGATCTCAAAAAAAGGGGAAATCTCTGAAAATTATTGGGGGCTTGATAAAAGAGGTATATTTGATGTCCCTACAATGATGACTTATTATTTTTAAGAAAATGTGTCTAGCAATCCACTTCTTGGTGTATAGCTGAAGGAAATGAAATCAATATCTCAAAGAGATATTCACTCTCTCATGTTAATTGCAGCATTATTCCTGATAGTCAGGACATGAAAACAACCTAAGTGTTCGTCTACAAATAAAACATGCTAGGGGTGTGTATACACACACACACACACACACACACACACATATATATACACACACACGTATATTTATATATACTAGTATATTATTCAGCCTCTAAAAAAATATTCTGCCACTTGTGACAACACAGATGAACCTGGATAACATTAAGTTTAATGAAATAGCCAGATACGGAAAGGTAATTGTTGCATATTATCCCTTACATGTGGAATTTAAAATAGTTAAACTTAGAGAGACAGAGAATATAATGGTGGTCTCCAGGAGCTATGGGGTGGGGGAATTTGGCAGAAGTTGTTCAAAGGGTACAAATTTTCAGTTATAAGATGAATAAGTTTTACTAGATAGGTAATGTACAGCATCATAATTATAGTTAATAACATTGTATTGTATACTGGAAATTTGCTAAGAGAGTAGATCTTACATGTTCTCAACAGACACACAAAAATGGTAACAAAGCAAGGTGATGTATATGTTAATTATCTTGATTGTTGGAATTATTACATGAGGTTATTTATATCAAATACCACATTGTACACTTTAAGTACATATAATGTTTTATTTCTCAGTTATACTTCAATAAAGCTGTAAGAAATGTGTTTACTTGATGGGATTGAGGCTAAAAGTTAATGGTAAATATTTAGTTAGATTTTGTCATTTTCACTATTATTATTAATGTTTGGAGCTAATCACTCTAGCAAGTTTATAAAACTATAAATGGTTTATACAAGTGCTGTAAGTATTAAAAGAAGCTGTAGTATTATGACCAGTTAATAATAATTTGGGTCTTTACTGAAGAGCATTAGATATAAATGAATTAGTGTAATGGACAGACTTACAATAAACCAAGAATGACATAGATAGGTAAAGGACGGCATAACTGGAAATCTGAAATGAAATATAATTATATCACATTAATAATGCTTATGGTACTTATAATGAGTGGTATTAAACGTTATTAAAATTAAATAGCTATAATATTTTCTAAAGAGATGAATGCAATCATTACATTAGGAAACTTGATCACCGTGTCCAAAAATGGAGCTATTGATTAGTTTGATAGGAATAATCACTTATAATACTATAGTTAAATTGCCCATAGATAATATTTAAAGAAAAATGTCTTGCTAATAATTGTACAGAGGATGGAAAATACAGAGATCTGTTCAGATTGTAGTTAAGGTATCAAATAACTTTTTTTTTAATTTTATTTTATTTTTTTATTATTATACTTTAAGTTCTAGGGTACATGTGCATAATGTGCAGCTTTGTTACATATGTATACTTGTGCTATGTTGGTGTGCTGCACCCATCAACTCGTCAGCACCCATCAATTTGTCATTTATACCAGGTATAACTCCCAATGCAATCCCTCCCCACTCCCCCCCGCCATGATAGTCCCCGATGTGTGATGTTCCCCTTCCCGAGTCCAAGGGATCTCATTGTTCAGTTCCCACCTATGAGTGATAACATGCGGTGTTTGGTTTTCTGTTCTTGTGATAGTTTGCTAAGAGTGATGGTTTCCAGCTGCATCCATGTCCCTACAAAGGATGCAAA
>NW_012116611.1:2333869-2339117 GCF_000951035.1 Colobus angolensis palliatus
CACTGGCCATCAGAGAAATGCAAATCAAAACCACAATGAGATACCATCTCACACCAGTTAGAATGGCAATCATTAAAAAGTCAGGAAACAGTATGGCGATTCCTCAAATAACTTTTTAAATAAAATTAAATTTTATTTGTTTGCTTGCTAAATACCACATAATATTAGTAATGCAGCATAGCAAAGGCTATGATGTTAAAAAAATGTGTATACTTGTCTAAATTCCTAACACAGGAAAAACAGTTTCTCTTACCTTTCGATTCTCACTTAAAACAACTATACAAACATAATTCAGTCAATAGAATGGCTATTAGTATCATTTTATGTTAACAAATTAAGATTACCTAAATAAAATTTTATACATATTTATCTACTAAAAAGTTTCAACGTTTTCTGTACAAAGAGAAAGCATATTCTTGATAAGAGGAATTATACAACTTGTATTTGGGGGGAGTATAGTTCAGAGTTGAAGGGCAGACCCAGATTAAGAAAAGTGGAAGAAAAAATAAATAACTCTAAATTGTGAAAAATCAAAAATATTTTATTAAATTCAAGATATAGATCATAACTCATATTAGTTTAGGGTATAAATTGTTTTGATGAAAAATTATTCTATTTAATGAAAAGGAGTCACAGATAGATGGAAGTCTCTGTTAAAAATATCATAACCCTCATGGAAGTCCAGGAAAAGGTGGTGACAATAAATACAGAGAAAAAAGTAAAGATCTTTCTATGAGTCTGTTTTCACACGGCTATAGAGAAATAACTGAGACTGGGTAATATATAAAGGAAAGAGAGTTGACTCACAGCTCCCCATGTCTAGGGAGGCCTCAGGAAACCTATAGTCATGGCGGAAGGTGAAAGGGAAGCAAGCTTGGACCTTTTTACATGGCAGCAAGAGAGAGAAGTGTGTGAAGCAAAGGAGGCAGAACCCCTTATAAAATCAGATCTCATGAGAACTCACTCACCATCACAAGAACAGCATAGAAGAGCCACCCCCATGATTCAATCCCCTACCACCAGGTTCCTCTCCAGACACATGGGGAGTATGAGGATTGCACTTAAAGATGAGATTTGGGTGGAGACACAAATCCAAACCATATAAACCTTTCTACTCAATTTTACACATCATTTGCTGTAATTACACTGATTCCTTCATTAAATTGATATTTTCAAATATCACCAGACAGTCTGAAGGACTCAAAATTATTTTATGTTAACTGAGTTTTCCAAACTGTCATGGGTGAATTTTATAGTGTAAACTACTACTATGTTAATTTGCTTAATAAATGTTATGTCTGTTAAAATTTTGATTTTTTTAAACGAGCTTTCGTTATCAGTTTGATTAAAAAGTTTGAAACTGTTTCTCCCCCAAAAACCTCTCTAGTAAAAAAATAATCAAAAGGTGAAACCCTAAATCAAGAAAGGTAAATTTTCACAGGTGAATGATAGGAACACTTTATAAGTGGAAATATAATAAGAATGTCCTCAGCATTCTAGAATTGTGTCAAAAGGCAACATGCTGATAATACCTTTATGTTATTGCAAGCTTCATTTTTTAATATTAGTAGTAAATTTAAATTTTCCTGAATACATTGTTATAAATACCCATTAAGATATTTATTCTATTCAATCTACCCAATGTTAGTTACAAACAAAAATTTTAATTGCAATATCATTGAAAACTAATATCAGTAATATAAGTAGTTTGTACATAGAAATAAATGCTGTATTTATCTTGCTTTTCAATATCCATCAACTATTTTCTCTCTATTATAATTGTATTTGTTTATCCGTCTTTTAGTAAACTACCATCTGCATTTAATAAGTTGTAACATTTAAAGTATTTTTAGTGTGTTACAAGATAATCTTAGTTTAGATGTTTGGTAAGCTGGTTCTAGAAGAAATAAATCCAGAGAGCAACTTATATTACAAATGAAATGTCAAAATGAATTAACATAAACATTAGGCATGAAAATGAGAAGAAAATTTTAAATATGAGGTGCAAGCTACAGTATTTTATACAAAAAATTATAAGTTGTTTTATGTTTTACAAAAATGTTTAATTTCAAAAGATGCTTAATTGGCAAATAATTTTTTTTACGTTCCAATGTATTTTACTACTACAACGAGGACATATTTTAGTATAACATAATTCATAAGATATAAATATTCTACACTTCCTGGGAAAATTTTTTGAAACATATTCTTTACATATAAGGACAATTTGTGAAGATGAGACTTGCTAATAATATTTTAATATTGTGATTTCTTATTTCTTTTTGTTTACCTAAGGAGATGAATAACACCACATTCAGTTCTATCCAAATTATAGCTGATTCAAATAATGGGGTTAGGACTTAGTAGAGATTTCCTTTCATAAAATCATAGAGATCCCTATTATTTATTTTAGTTTTAAGAATTTATAAGTAGGTAAGCTGCATTCAAGGAATTAATTAGAAATATCAAAAACAGTACTCACAGAAATCTTTTAAGTTGTTTTGAAAATAATGGTGCCTAGAAGCATTACTGAAGCCATTGTTGAAGTAAATTATGCCAATTTTATATAATCATTATCTATATCTACAAAACATTAACTTATTTATGTATGTTTTTGTATATACATATATTACAGATTTCAAAAAGGGGTTCATGACTAAATTACCAATTTTACTGGTTTCACAATTATTATAATTCAGCAAATCAAAGTGCAGTGAAAACAATTGTTATTTATGAGCAGGATTGTTTGAAATATATATATTTTTGGGGGTGTATAAAAAACAACTATTTCTGTAACAAAAAATTGCTTCAGGATTTAAAAAGAGTGTTTGAAATATAGTCTATAGTGTTTTAATGCCACACTTCTAAACTTCATCCAGAAGTTCATTTAATTGATTCAGATAAAGGTGTTTATTTTAATTTATAAAGGTATTTATTTTAAATCTAAAGAGTAAATTAAATAGTTATTTGAGATTATTTCTTCTGTAAGTCCTTGAAACACTCTGAATCTGTTGTAAAATAAACTTGTAGGGTAGTTAGAAAAAAATCAGTAACCATTCTCATGATACTCTCACTTTATTTTAAATAATTCACCTGGAACCTTCTAGGGTTTATGATAATTTTTATTATTATATAATTCTACATTATTTTGCTTATATTTAATCTTTAGTTTCTATGTGTAAATGAATTTAATATTGAAATACAAATCACACTGAGAAATATAAAATGATAATCATGCAAATTAAGATGACCTTAATCACACCCAAAAATTCATTAACAAAATCAAAATCGTATGCCAAGCATATACATGAATTTCTAGCAATTATAAGAAATGCAAAGACTGAAAGCGTATTGAAAAAGAAAGTTATATCATCTCACTATTTTATTCCATTAAAGATGACTCACACCCACAACATTTTTGTCATAAATCTTAAACTTAAATCTTCTATTTTGTAATTTGCAAATAAAACATGATTATGTAAAAATTAATTTAATTCTTAAAATGTGAAATACATGAGTAAAAAGCATTAAATCCTAAAATAATTTTATTGGGAGAAGAGCCAAGATTGCTGAATACACTCTTCCAGGAAGAGCCTCTCCCATCAAGAGAGACTAGACTATCAAGTACACTGGCACAATCTGAACATATCTTTGGAAATAAGTCATTGGAATGTGGATATGGGGAGTATGTAGCCCCTGGGGCTAAATGAGGTGGAATCTTGGAACTCTCCACAGGGTTGATAAGCATCAGGACTTATTCATGGTGCTGAGCAGCTCCTAGAGAAGGGGTGAGGAAAATAGGCATGGAGCAGCCCACTCTCACCATGGGCCTCTGGGATCCAACTGCAGGAGATTCCATAGCCCTTACAGACAATTGAGTTGGCAGAGGGAACTCTCTAAAGAGTTGGGAGAGACAGAACTCAAGTCTGCACAGAGCCTAGAGAGTTTGGTGAAGAAACAGGGGCAGTGGAGCATGACCATGGGTGTCCATTCTCCAAGGCTTGTCATATTCCCTTGGTGGCTTTTACCCCGTGTTAGGAGCTGTACCTGGAGAGAGCAGGGCTGTCTTGCCTGCAAGATGGAGGCAGTAGTGTTGAACTGAGCACTGACCCCCTGAAATCATCCAGAAATAAAACCAATCAACTGAAACCAAATTAAACCACAATCACACAATAAAATGCATCAAATATTATAAAAGCAAAAAGCACCAATCAAAAGACAGCAAGAGCAAAGATTAAAGAAACATCAGCTCACATCGTTAAGAAAGTATCAGCAAAAGAATTCTGGCAACTCCAAACGCCAGAGTGGCTTCTTACCTCCAAATGACTGCGCTACCTTCCCAACAATGATTCTTAACCAGACAAATGACTAAAATGACAAACAAAGAACTCAGAATCCAGATGCATGATAAAGAAGACGGATAAGAATTTTGAAACCAAATCCAAAGAAAGCAGTTGATATGATTTGGATTGTGTACTCACCCAAATCTCACGACAAATTGGAAGAAGACAAGTCTGGTCACAGGTGATTGGATCATGGGGGCAAATGTCTATTTTCCTGTTATGCTATTGAGTGAGTTTTCATGAGATCTGATAATTTAAAAGAGTGTAGCTCTTTACTCCCTACTCTTTCTCTCTCTCCTGCCACCATGTGAAGTAGATGCTTGCTTCCCCTTCCCCTCTGCTATGATTGTAAGTTTCCTAATGTCTCCCAGTCATGCTTCCTGTTATGCCTGCTGAACTGTGAGTCAATTAAATCTCTTTTCTTCATAAATTACCCAGTCTCACATAGTTCTTTACAGCAGTGTGAAAACAGATTAATATAGAAAATTGAAACAGGGCAAGGCATGATGGTTCATGCCTGTAATCTCAGCACCTTGAGAGGTCAAGGCAGCAGGATCACTTGTGATCAGGAGTTCAAGACAAGCAGGGCAAACATGGTTAATCCCCATCTTGGCAAAAAATGCAAAAATTAGCCAGGTGTGGTGGCACACATCTGTAATCCCAGCTACTAGGGAGACTGAGGTACGATAATCACTTGAACCTGGAAGGTAGAGGTTGGTGTGCGCCAAGGTCACACCACTGCACTCCAGCCTGGGCAATGGGGCAAGACTATGATTCAAAAAAAGAAAAAGAAAGAAAGAAAGAGAGAGACAGAGAGAGAGAGAGAGAGAGAAAGAAAGATGAAAGAAAGAAAGAAAGAAAGAAAGAAAGAAAGAAAGAAAGAAAGAAAGAAAGAAAGAAAGAAA
>NW_012116611.1:2339292-2340997 GCF_000951035.1 Colobus angolensis palliatus
AAGGAAGGAAGGAAGGAAGGAAGGAAGGAAGGAAGGAAGGAAGGAAGGAAGGAAAGAAGGCAGAAAGGAAGGAAGGAAACTGAAACCAGGAGTGAGGCACTGCTGAAAAGATACCTGAAAATGTGGGAACAACTCTGGAACTGGGTAACAGGCAGAGGTTGAAACAGTTTGGAGGGCTTAGAAGAAGACAGAAATATGTGGGCAAGTTTGGAACTTCCTAGAGACTTGTTGAATGGTTTTGACCAAAATGATGATAGGATATAGACAGTGAAGTCCAGGCTGGGGTGGTCTCAGATAGAGCTGAGAAACTAACTGGGAAATCAAGTAAAGGTCACTCTTGCTACGCTTTAGCAAAGAGACTGGTAGCATTTTGCTTTTTGCTTTTTCCCTAGAGATCTGTGGAACTTTGAACTTGAAAGAGATGATTTAGGGTACCCAGAGGAAGAAGTTTATAAGCAGCAATGCATTCAAGATATGACTTAGCTGTTACTAAAATTGTAGGCTCATATGCATTGACAAAGACATTCTCTAAAACTGGAACTTATATTTAAAAGGGAAGCAAAGCATAAAAGTTTGGAAAATTTGCAGCCCAGCCATGTGGTAAAAAAAGAAAATCCCGAAATGGTTGCTGGTGGGTGGAGCAAGATAGTCAACTAGGAACAGCTCCAGTCTCCAACTCCCAGCACGAGCGTCACAAAAGACAGGTGATTTCTGCATTTTCCACTGAGGTACTGGGGTCATCTCACTAGGGAGTGTCGGACAATCGGTGCTGGTCAGCTGCTGCAGCCCGGCCAGCGAGAGATGAAGCAGGGCGAGGCATCGCCTCACCTGGGAAGCACAAGGGGGAAGGGAATCCCTTTTCCTAGCCAGGGGAACTGAGACACACAACACCTGGAAAATCGGGTAACTCCCACCCCAATACTGCACTTTAAGCAAACAGGCATACCAGGAGAATATATCCCACACATGGCCGGGAGGGTCCCACGCCCATGGAGCCTCCCTCATTGCTAACACAGCAGTCTGCGATCTAACCGCAAGGCAGCAGCGAGGCTGGGGGAGGGGCGCCCACCATTGCTGAGGCTTAAGCAGATAAACAAACCTGCTGGGAAGTTCGAACTGGGTGGAGCTCACAGCAGCTCAAGGAAATCTGCCTGTCTCTATAGAATCCACCTCTGGGGACAGGGCACAACTAAATAACAACAAGAAAAAAAGCAGCAGCAACCTGTGCAGACGCAAACGACTTTGTCTGACAGCTTTGAAGAGAGCAGTGGATCTCCTACCACGGAGGTTGAGATCTGACAAGGGACAGATTGCCTGCTCAAGTGGGTCCCTGACCCTTGAGTAGCCTAACTGGGAGACATCCCTCACTAGGGGCAGTCTGATACCCGACACCTCACAGGGTGGAGTACACCCCTGAGAGGAAGCTTCCAAAGTAAGAATCAGACAGGTACACTTGCTGTTCAGCAATATTCTATCTTCTGCAAACTCTGCTGCTGATATCCAGGCAAACAGGGTCTGGAGTAGACCTCAAGCAATCTCTAACAGACCTACAGCTGAGGGTCCTGATTGTTAGAGGGAAAACTATCAAACAGGAAGGACACCTATACCAAAACCCCATCAGTACGCCACCATCATCAAAGACCAGAGGCAGATAAAACCACAAAGATGGGGAAAAAGCAGGGCAGAAAAGCTGGGAATTCAAAAA
>NW_012116611.1:2345987-2383125 GCF_000951035.1 Colobus angolensis palliatus
ATGAATTGATGGGTGTTGACGAGTTGATGGGTGCAGCACACCAACATGGCACAAGTATACATATGTAACAAACCTGCACGCTATGCACATGTACCCTACAACTTAAAGTGTAATTAAAAAAAAAAAAAGAAAATCCCATTTTAGGAATCAAATTAAAGAGCCTCTGTTCAGCAAAAGAAACTCATCAGAGTGAACAGGCAACCTACAGAATGGGAGAAAATTTTTGCAATCTACCCATCTTACAAAGGTCTAATATCCAGAATCTACAAGGAACTTAAACAAATTTATAAGCAAAAAAACAAATAACCCTGTCAAAAAGTGGGCAAAGGATATGAAGAGACACTTATCAAAAGAAGACATTTATGCAATCTACAAACATGAAAAAAAGCTAATCATTACTAGCCATTAGAGAAATGCAAATCAAAACCATGAAGAGATACCATTTCATGCCAGTTAGAATGGCGATCACTGAAAAGACAGGAAACAACAGACGCTGGAGAGGATGTGAAGAAATAGGAACACTTTTACACTGACGGTGGGAGTGTAAATTAGTGCAACAATTGTGGAAAACAGTGTGGCAATTCATCAATGATCTAGAAGCAGAAATGCCATTTGACCCAGCAATCCCATTACTGGGTATATATCCAAAGGATTATAAATCATTCTATTATAAATACACATGCACCTGTATGTTTATTGCAGTACTATTTACAGTAGCAAAGACTTGGAACCAACCCAAATGCCCATCAATAATAGACTGGATAAATAAAACATGGCACATATGCACCATGAAATACCATGCAGCCATAAGAAAGAATAAGTTCATGTCCTTTGCAGGGACATGCATGAAGCTGGAAGCCATCATTCTCAGCAAACTAACACAGGAACAGAAAACCAAACACTGCATGCTTTCACTCATAAGTGGGAGTTGAATTATGAGAATACGTGGACACAGGGAGGGGAACATCACACACAGGGGCCTGTTGGGGGTTGAAGGGAAATGGGAAGGAGAGCATTATGACAAATATCTTATGCATGTGGGGCTTAAAACCTAGAAGACGGGTTGATAGTTGCAGCAAACTTGTATACCTATGTTACAAAGTTGCACATTCTGCACATGTATCCCAGAACTTAAAGTAGAATATACATATGAAAATCCCATTTTCTTGGGGAGGAATTCAAGCCAACTGCAGAAATTTGCATAAGTAAAGAGGAGACAAATGTTAATAGCCAGGACAATGGGGAAAATGTTTCCAGGACATTTTAGGGACCTTCACAGCAGACCCTCCAATGCCAGGCCCAGAGGCCTAGGAAGGAAAAATGGTTTCAAGGGTCAGGGCAATATCCCAGCTGCTCTGTGTAGCCTTGGGACATGTTGCCCTGTGTCTCAGCCACTCCACCTCCAGCTGTGGCTAAAAAGGGCCAAGGTGCAGCTCAGGCCATGGCTTCAGAGGGTGCAAGCCCCAAGCCTTGGCAGTCTCTAAGTGGTGTTGAGCCTGTGGGTACACAGAAGGCAAGAGTTGAGGTTGGGAACCTAAATTTCACAGGGTGTATGGAAACACCTGGATGTGCATGCAGAAGTCTGTGGCAGAGGTGGAGCCATTATGGAAAACCTCTACTAGGACAATGTGGAGGGCACATGTGGGTTTGGAGCCCTCACACAGAATCCCCACTGGGGCACTGCCTAGTAAAGCTGTGAAAAGAGGGCCACCATTTTCCAAACCCTGAAATGGCAGATCCACTTACAGCTTGCACTGTGCATCTGGAGAAGCCACAGGCACTAAAAGTCAGACATGAAAGCAGTCATGAGAACTGTACACAGCAGAGCCAGAGAGGTGGAGTTTCCCAAGGCCTTGGGAGCCCACCCCTCGCAACAATGTGCCCTGCATGTGAGAAATATAGTCAAAGGAAATTAATTTAAATCTTTTAGATTTAATGACTGTCCTGCTGGGTTTTAGACTTGCATGGGGACTGCATCCACTTGGTTTCAGCAAATTTCTCCCATTTGGAACAGGAGCATTTACCCAATGCCTTTACCCCCATTGCATCTAACTAACTTATTTTTGATTTAACAACCTCCTAGGCAAAAGGGACTTGCCTTGTGTCAGTCAAAAATGACACATTGGACTGAACTACTGCGTTCATGCTGGAATGAGTTAAGACTTTGGGGGACTGTTGGGAAGGCATGATCATGTTTTGAAATGTGAGAAGGACATGCAATTTGGGAGGGACCGGGGTGGAATGATACGGTTTGGATTTGTGTTCTTACCAAAATCTCATGCCAAATTGGAAGAGGAGCCTGGCAGGAAGTGATTGGATCATGGGTACGGACTGCCCCCTTACTCTTCTTACAATAGTGAGTGAGTTCTCACAAGATCTGATGAATTTTTGTTTGTTTGTTTGTTTGTTTGTTTTAAGATGATGTCTCACTCTGCCACCCAGACTGGAGTACAGTGTTGTGATCTCAGTTCAGTACAAGCTCTGCCTCTCAGGTTCAAGTGATTCTCTGGCCTTAGCCTCCCAAGTAACTGGGATTACAGGTAACTGCCGTCATGCACAGCTAACATTTGTATTTTTAGTAGAGATGGAGTTTCACCATGTTGGCCAGGCTGGTCTTGAATTCTTGGCCTCAAGTGACCCTCCCACCTTGGCCTCCCAAAGTGCTGGGATTAGAGGCATGAGCCACCACACCCAGTATGATAGTTTAAAAGTGTGTGGCACAACCCCCTTCCCTCTCTCCCCACCACCCTCTCCTGCCACCATGTGAAGAAGGTCTTTGCTTTTCCTTCACCTTTCACTATAATTGTAACTTTCCTGAGGTCTCCCAGGTATGCTTCCTGTTAAGCCTACTTAACTGTAAGTCAATTAAACCTCTTTTCTTCATACGTTACCCAGTTTCAGGTAGTTATTTATAGCAATAAAATAATACAGCAGTAAAATGATTCAAGAGTTGAAAGAAAACATAAGAATTTAAAGAAACAACCAAACTGAATTTCTGTAACTGAAATATTCACCAAAAGAATTTCACAATGCAAGCAGAAGCACATAATAATAATAATAATAGAAAAAGAGGCCAGGCGTGGTGACTCATGCCTGTAATCCTAGCACTTTGGGAGGCAGGTGGATTACCTTAGCTCAGGAGTTTGAGACCAGCCTTGGCAACATGGTGAAACCCCGTCTCTACTAAAATACAAACAAATTAGATGAGCATGGCAGCATGCACCTGTCATCCCAGCTATCCAGGAGGCTGAGGCAGGAGAATCACTTGAACCTGGGAGGCGGAGGTTGCAGTGAGCCAAGATTGCGCCACTCTAGCCTGGGTGACAAAGCAAGACTCTGTCTCAAAAAAAAAAAAAAAAAATAGAATAATATTAGGAAAGAATCTCAGAGCTCAAGTACTGCTCCTTTGAATCAATGCAGGCAGACAAAAATGAAGAAAAAATTAAAAAAGGAACAAAACCTCTAAAAAATTATGGGACTATATAAAGAGACCTAACCTATGACCACTGAAATTCCTGAAAGAGAGGGAGATAGAGTGAGAAACTTGGAGAACATATTTAAGAATATTGTTCACAAAAATTTCCTCAACCTTACTGGAGAGGCTGATGTGTCTCTCTGAATTCAGGAAATTCAGAGAACAACTGAGAGATCCTTCACAACATGACCATCCCCAAACATGAAGTCATGAGATTCTCCAAGTTCAATGCATAAGAAAAAATATTAATGATAGCTAAAAAGAAGAGGCAGATCTCATATAAAGGGAACCCAATTAGGCTAACAGCAGATATTTTAGCAAAAACCTTATGAGCCAGAAGAGATTGGAAGCATGTTTAAAGAAATAAAATTTTAATCAAAAAAATTATATTCAACCAAAGTAATCTTCATAAACAAAGTAGAAATAAAATCCTTTTCAAACAAATGGATGCCAAGGTAATTTATTACCACCAGACCTGCCTTACAACAGGTCCTTAAGGGAGTACTAAACATGGAAACAAAAGATCTATACCTGCCACCACAAAAATACAGTTAAGTACGTAGCCCATTGACAGTATAAAGCAATTACACAATCAAGTCTACATAACAATCAGCTAACAATACAGTGGCAAAATCAAATTCACATATATAAATATTAACCTTAAATGTAAACAGGCTAAACATCCCATTTAAAAGACATAGAGTGGCAAAGTAGATAAAGAAGCAAGATCAACTGTATGCCATCTTCAAGAGACCCATCTTATATGCAATGACATTTATAGGCTCAAAGTAAAAAGATGAAGAAAGAACTATCAAGTAACAGAAAACCAAAAAGAGCAGGGCACGCTAGCTTCTTTCAGACAAAATAAACTTTAAACCAACAATTATTTAAAAAAGCAAAGAATGACATTACATAATGACAAAGGGTTAAATTCAACAAGGATACTTCACTTTCCTAAATATATATGCACCCAACACTGAAACACCCTGATTTATAAAACAAGTTCTTAGGGACCTATGAAAAAACTTACATAATCACACAATAATAGTGGAAGACTACAACACCCCATTGACAGTATTAGACAGATCGTCAAGTCAGAAAAGTAACAAAGATATTCAGGACCTAAACTTGACACTTGATCAAATGAACATAACAAACATCTACAGAATACTCTACACAACAACAGAATATAAATTCTTCCCATTTGCACATGGCACATCCTCTGAGTTTGACTACATACTTAGCCGTAAAGTAATATCCCACAATTTTTTTAAAAGCTGAAATAATAACAACCACATTCTCAGACTACAGCACAATAAAAATAGAAATCAACACAAAGAACATACCTTGAAACAACACAACTACATAAAAATTAAACAACCTGCTTCTGAATGACTTTTGAGTAAACAATAAAATTAAAGCTGAAATCAAGAAATTTTTTTTAAACTAATGAAAACAATATGCAACATACCAGAATCTCTGGGACACATATAAAGAAAAGTTGGTAGTATCAAATATCCACATCAGAAAGTTGGAAAGATCTCAAGTGAGCAACATAGAATCACACCTACAAGGACTAGAAAAACAAGAACAAATCAACCCTAAAGCTAGAAGTAGAAAATTACCAAAATCAGAGCTGAACTGAACAAAGCTGAGACAGGAGAATTTATAAAAGAGATCAATGAAATAAGGAGTTGTTTCGGCCGGGTGCGGTGGCTCAAGCTTGTAATCCCAGCACTTTGTGAGGCCGAGACGGGCAGGTCACGAGGTCAGGAGATCGAGCCCATCCTGGCTAACATGGTGAAACCTTGCCTCTACTAAAAAATACAAAAAAAACTAGCCGGGCAAGGTGGCGGGTGCCTGTAGTCCCAGCTACTCGGGAGGCTGAGGCAGGAGAATGGCGTAAACCCGGGAGGCGAAGCTTGCAGTGAGCCAAGATCGTGCCCCTGCACTCCAGCCTGGGCGACAGAACGAGACTCCGTCTCAAAAAAAAAAAAAAAAAAGAGTTGTTATTTCACAAGAATAAAAAGAGTTGATGGGCAAGTAGGTAAATTGATATGGAGAAAAAGAAAAAGAACGTACAAATAAACACTATCAGAAGTGACAAATGGGGAAGTTACCACCGAACCCACAAAAATACAAAAATACCTCAGAGAATATTATGAGCACATCCATACACACAGACTAGAAAACCGAGAATAAATGAATAAATTCCTGGAAACATGCAACCTCCTAAGACTGAACCAGTAAGAAACTGAAATCTTTTTTTTAAAGTAAACATTGTATATTATTTATTATTATTATTATTTTGAGATGGAGCCTTTTTTTTATTATTATACTTTAGGCCCTAGGGTACATGTGCACAACATGTAGGTTTGTTACATATGTATACATGTGCCATGTTGGTGTGCTGCACCCATTAACTCATCATTTACATTAGGTATATCTCCTAATGCTATCCTTCTCCCCTCCCCCCACCCCACAACAGGCCCCTTTGTGTGATGTTCCCCTTACTGTGTCCAAGTGATCTCATTGTTCAATTCCCACCTATGAGTGAGAACATGCAGTGTTTGGTTTTCTGTTCTTGCAATAGTTTGCTGAGAATGATGGAAGAAACTGAAATCTTGTATGAACCAATAGTGAGTTCTAAAATTGAATCAATAATAATAAGAAAAAAAAAAAACCTATGAACCAGAAAAATCCCTGAACTAGATGCATTTGCAGCTGAATTCTACCAGTTATACAAAATAGAGCTGGTAGCAATCCTACTAAAATTATTCCAAAAATTCAAGGAGGAAATACTCTTTACTACCTTATTCTATGAAGCCAGCATCATTCTGATATTAAAATCTGTCTTACACAATGAAAAGAAAATAAAAATCTTCAGAGCAATATCCCTGATTAAGATAGATGCAAAAATCTTCAATAAAATATAGCATCCTGAATATAGCAGCACAACAAAGAGCTAATCCACCACAACCAAGTAAGCTTTATTTCTAGGATCCAAGGTTGGATCAATATGCACAAATCAATAAATGTGATTCATCACATAAACAGAACTGAAAACAAAAACCACATGATAACCTCAATAGATGCAGAAAAGGGTTTCAATACAATTCAATATCCTTCCATATTAGTAACACTCAACAAACTAGTTATTGAAGAAACACACCTCAAATAATATAAGCCACCCATGACAAACTCACAGCCCACATCTTACTGAATGACTGAAAACTGGAACCATTCTCCTGGAGAACCAGAACAAGCCAAGAATGCTCACTCCCAGCACCTATTACCAATAGTTCTGGAAATCCTGCTGAAGAAATCAGAAAAATAAAAAAAGACATCCAAATAGGAAGAAAGGAAGGTGATCTATCTCTCTTCACAGACAATATGATTCTATACCTATAAAACCTCTTGGTCTCTTCCCAAATGTTCTTAGAACTGATAACTTCAGTAAAGTTTTAGGATACAAGGTTAATGTACAAAAACTAGTAGCATTTCTATACAACAATAATGACCACACTGAGAGCCAAGTCAAGAAACTAATAATATTCACAATAGCCACAAAAAAGAATAAAGTACCTATAAATACAACTAATTAGGTAAGTGAAAGTTCTCTACAATGAGAATTACATAACACCACTGAAAGAAGTAAGAGGTAACCCAAATGCAAATCCATTTTCATGAATTGAAAGAATCAATATTTTTTAAATGACTATACTTTTATGGCTGAATAGTACTCCATTGTGTATATGTACCACATTTGCTTTATCCTTTTGTCTGTTGATGGACACTGGTTGCTTTCAAATTTTAGCTATTGTGAACATTGCTGAAACATATGGGGGAGTGCAGACATCTCTTTGACATACGGATTTCCTTTGTTTTAGGTATATGCCCAGCAGTGGGGTTGCTGGATGGTATGGTAGCTCTATTTTTAATTTTTTGAGAACCTCCAAACTGTTTTACATAGTGGTCATACTAACTTGCCTACCCCAAAAAATTAAAAAAATAAAAAATATTGTAGCTATACTATACAAAGCAATTTATGGGTTCAGTGCTGTTCTTAATAAACTACCAACACCATTTTTCACAGAATTAGAACAAACTAATCTAAAATTCATATGAAACCAAACATTGTCTAAATAGTCAAAGCAATCCTAAGCTAAAAGAACAGAGCTGGAAACATCACTTTACTCAACTTCAATCGGTATTATAAGGTTACAGTATCCAAAACAGCATGATATTGGTATGAAAACAGACACATAGACCAAAGGAACAGGCTAGAGACCCATAAATAAAGTCGATCACCTACAACCATCTGATCTTCAACAGCTTCAATAATGACTAGCAATAAGCAATGAATTCCCTATTCAATAAATGGCGTTGAGGTAACTGACTAGCCATATGCAGAAGATTGAAATGTCACACAGACTAGAAAAGAACCTAGGGATCATGATGGTAGGAGTAGTCAGAGGAATTCTTGTGTTGTGACGAGTGCATATAAGTTAAATGAGCCACTTATCCCTTCCTTTTACCATATACAAAAATTAAATCAATGTGGATTAAACAGTTAAATGTAAAACCTAAAACTATAAAAACCCTAGAAGAAAACCTAGGAAATATCATTCTGGAATAGGACTTGGCAAAGATTTCATGACAAAGTATCCAAAAGCAATTGCAATAATGCAAAAATAGACACATGGGAACTAATCACATAAAGAGCTTGTGTACAGAAAAATAAACTACGAACAGTGTAAAAAAACAACCTACAAAATGGGGAAAATATTTCCAAACTAGGCATCTGACAAAGGTGCAATATCCAGAATCTATAAGGAACTTAAATCGACAAGCACAAAACAAACCCATTGAAAAATGGCCAAAAAACATGAACATTCTTCTCAAAAGACATAAATGTGGCCAACAAGTGTATGAGAAAATGTTCAATGTCACTAATTATTAAAGAAATGCAAATCAAAACCACCACGAGATACCATTTCACATCAGTCAGGATGGCTATTATTAAAAAGTCAAAAAATAACAGGTGGTGGAGAGGTTGCAGAGAAAAGAGAATGTTTATACATTTTTACTCAAAATGTAAATGAGTTCAGCCACCACGAAAAGCAGTTCGGAGGTTTCTCAAAGAATTTAAGATGAAGTTACTATTGGACCCAGTGATCTCAGTACTGTGTATATACCTAAAGCAATATAAATCATTCTACCAAAAAGACATGTGCACTTGTTCACTGCAGCACTATTCACAATAGCAAAGTTATTAAATCAACCTAGATGATCATCAATGGTAGAGTGGATAAAGAAAATATGGTACATATACATTATAGCATACTTTGCAACCTTAAAAAAAATAAAAACATTTTCTTTGCAGCAACCTGGATTCAGCTGGAGGTCATTATTCTAAGTGAATTAAGGCAGAAACAGAAAACCAAATGCCACATGTTCTCACTTATAAGCGAGAGCTAATTTTATGTGATTGTTGGCTACATGTATGTCTTCTTTTGAAAAGTGTCATGTCCTTTGCTCACTTCTTAATAGGTTTGTGTGTTTTTCTCTTGTAAATTGGTTTAAGCTCCTTATAAATGCTGGATATTAGACCTCTGTCAGATGCATAGTTTGCAAAAATTTTCTTCCATTCTACAGGTTGTCTGTTTACTCTGTTGGTAGTTTCTTTTGCTGTAAAAAAGCTCTTTGGTTTAATTAAATCCAATTTGTCAGTTTTTGCTTTGGGGAGCTAAAAGATGAGAACACATGATCACATGAGTGGAACAATACATAATGGGGCCATTCACAGGGTGGAGAGTAAGAGGGAGAGGATCAGGAAAAATAACTAATAAGTACTAGGCTTATTATGTTGGTGAGTAAATAATCTATACAACAAAGCCACATTACACAAGTTTACCTGTGTAACAAACCTGCCTTTGTACCCCTGAACCTAAACTAAAAATTAAAAAGACCCATGAATATATTTATATTAAATATATAATGTATATTTATGCCAATAAATAAGTGGGAGGTAAACACTGAGTGCATGTAGACACAAAAATGGGAAGAGTAGACACCAGGGCCTCCTTGAGCGGGGAACGAAGCAGGATGTGAGTGTTTAAGTACAATCTATCAGACACTGTGTTCACTACTTTGGTAATGAAATTATTTGTACAGCAAAACCCAGTGACACACAAATTACCCACCTAATAAGCCTGCATTTGTACTCCTGAAACTAAAATAAAAACAGAAATAAAATAAAATATATTTCCAAAAAAATTAAATAAAATATAAAACAATATTATTTATTTTTGGTGCAAAACCCAGAGTCAACTCTCTCTTTGTTACTATACATTAAGTCCCAAAAGCAAGCATAATTTTGTTTTTCAATAAATCATACTTGTGCTTGCATAATTAATACAAGTGAAATAACACATGAATGTTGAATAATCTGAATTGACTTGCTCATGAGCCATCCTAACCTTCTAATGTGCCTTGCTGTATTGCTGAGCCTGAAAAGATAAAAATTATCATTTTCATACTCTGCTTACAGCAGAGATATGAATTTGTTTATCCAATCAGATGCACACATATAAATTTTAATTTGAAAATGAGTTTAGTGGAGAAAAAATTATGCAAGTTTTAAGACATCCATTTGGCTAGTGAAAATGGTAGAATAGGCAATATGGGTCCTTGGCCATCAACCTTCTTATTCAGAAGCAATGGCAGCTTAAATGAGATAGTTTATGTCTCTCTCATGCAAAAAAAAAACAAAGTAGGCAGTTAAAGGATAAAGTTGAGGCAGGAGAATCGGGTCTGAAGGCAGGGAACTTAAGGCTGATTCATGCTGACTTCCTAGAACTGAATCAAAAAGAAAACCCTACATTTCCAAACCCAAGTAACAAAAGGATCAGAGGCTACTCCCTTTGCACCCTACTCCCTTTTCTACTGAGTCTGGTCATGGGCCATGTCTTCATGTGTAACTTTGTAATTTCACTTCAGCCTTCGATTGCTTGTCTTCTGAAACCAATCAGACTGGTTACAGGCCAAGTCTTCATTTACATAGCATGTGACCAAGTAACCAATGGGAAACCTCTAGAGTGTATTTAAACCCCAGAAAATTCTGTAACCAGTCCCCTCTAGCCACTTGCTCAAGCCTGTTTCCATTCTGTGGAGTGTACTTTTGTTTCAGTAAATCTATGCTTTCATTGCTTCATTCTTTCATTGCTTTGTTTGTGCATTTTGACCAATTCTTTATTCAAAACACCAAGAACCTGGATGACTCATAGTCAAGACCCTCCCCCGGTAACATATTTTGGCAAGCCAGCCAGGAGTAAGCCCAAAGTTTGGGATTTATTTTTCTTCTCTTCTCATTTCCCTTTTTCCTCTCTGCTTCATACAGGGGGACCCTTTTCTCTCTCTCTCTCTCTCTCTCTCTCTCTCTCTGTCTCTCTCTTTCCCTTTCTAACTAGGAACTCTTGATAGGCAGTGCCTAGGCACGAACACAACTGCAGTTTTCTGGCTGGTGCTACTTTCTGATGAAACTAAAAGGTTTCCATGTGGAAGCACCTGACCACCACCACCCAGTTCAGGTGAGGGACCTGAGTCCTTTTCCTTTTTGAAACTCTGTACTCTTTCAGTGGCCATTTCTTAGTGGCTGCTTGGTAATTGAGAGCAACTGGCTAGGTCTACTCTTCGGTGTTTCCTGAAGGCCAAGGAGTGAATGGGGATAGCTGCCCTGCCCAGAAGTGGGAAGGACTCTTTTCTATCTTTTCCAATTATAGTCCCTGATCCCTATGTTGATGCAATTGGCAGTGGCTTCTCATCCAAGGCAAATTCACACACATCTCAAGAAAGTTAAACCCACTTTTCTTATGCTAAATTATCCTATAAAGTTATCCTGTAATGGCAAAAGATAATGTTTCTTAGGGATCGTGACCTCTCTTCTCCTACTCGATCTATTTGACTGGCTAAGGGCCTTTGGGACCCACAAGGTTTAGAATACATTCTACATCTTGGACCTCCTCAACGGGGACCATATGGCTTCATGGTCATTGCTTTGGCATCAATTTTCTTGCCCTGAACACCATAGAAATTCTCAACCCCAGATTTTTATATACTCCTTGGACCTTTCCTTAATGGGAATACCCCACCAATCTTGGTACTGTTAACTCTGCAATGTTTGTGAACCTTCATGAAATCCAAGAAGATACAGCCTATCTAAATTGGTGGGATGCTAAAAGTCAAGGATTACACTTAGGGGGCAAAGGAAAATTCATAGTAGGCTATCATCTCTGCAGGAAAAACACAATGTGGCCCTGGTGCCCACCTAAGGTCAGAGACATCTGGCACTGAGATTAGATTTCAAAGTGGGATGTCCCAGGGGATCCAGTTCCAGACCTCAACCTACCCAAAGTGGGTGCCCCAGGTAGAGGTTTTAAAGTCTAGTACTAAGGCCTCCTTAGAATTTTCTCTCTCTTGCAGACCATTGGAACCTGAAGCTCCCATCAGTCACTATGTCTGTGAACCTGAAGAAGACCTGAAGTACCTGTTTAAAAGACAGCCAAAAGATAAGTAAATGCCTACTAACTTTCTTTGCTGTCTTTGTTGCATAGTTACGGTAAGCTGGATAATAGTAGCAATTTTTATATTTTTACAATTTAGTTGCATTCTTCCAAATAGGTGGAATCCCTTCTTTTGTAACAATTAAGTACAGTGTTTTAATTCATTTTTATAACAAGCATTCTTTACAGCATAGGTATCCACTCCTTGAAGTTCCCATTTTATAGAACAAAAAGAAAAAAAGTTTTTTTTTTGTTGTTTCTTAATGGTCACCCATGGCTTGTGTATACTGGGACGACGCGTATTGGGAATTAGCTTAATTTTACAGTGAGACCTCACTTTGCACCTCTGGCAATTAATGGATTCTGGGTATTTATTAAGAACTTTAAATTTAAAGCAAAGACTGTTAAATACCACCAGCCCAGCTCTGGTAAAGGACTTCTGGCACTGTTTGTCTCCATTATTATCCAAACACATTACCATCCCAATCCCAGCCTGATCTTAGGCCCTTGAAAAAAATAACCTACAATGACAGGATGAGCAGTAAACCTTCTCCATTCCTCTCAGAGCAAACTCATTTGGGGCCCAGTATCAGCAAACACAGAGCTAAAATTCCAGGCACCACTTTGTATTAAGAGAAGCCAATATTTTGGTCAGGCCCTGGTAACCTTGAAAAGTCATCATTGCAACTATCCCCTGGAAATTAACCCCTCACGTAATCATATAAGCTATGTATTTACCCAAACTGCATCATTTAGAAAACCTGTACAGTTTTCATGGAAACCATCCTTAGATATCGAAACTTTAAAGGATATATATAGTTTAAGTACTGTCAAGGCAAGCCCATTAGCTGTGTTCACATTTTCTCTTGGCCACTTTAGCAGGGATCTGAACCACTTGGGAAGGTGAAAACAAAAAGCTGACCCATATGTTCACCACACAGAACAATTTCTGTCTTGAAGAACAAGCAGCCTTTTCCCTGTGTGTAAATAGTTCCTAATTACGCTTACCAGCCAATTGAACTGGAACCTGTACACTTGTTTATTTAGCCCCCGAGATTAATATAGGTCCCCAAAATCAATCCCTCATTATTCCTTTAACTACAAACACCCAACAAAAATGAGCCATCCAACTCATGTCCTTTTTGGTAGGGCTAGGAATAACAGAGTAGGAACAGGGGTTCACATCCTTGCAACTTCCCTATCCTATTACCAACGCTTGTCCAAGAATCTTTCAGACAGCTTGGAAGACATTACCCACAGTACCGTCACCATACAAAATCAAATGGAGTCCTTGGCAGTGGTCACTTTACAAAATAGAAAGGGACTGGATCTCCTTCTGAAAAAGATGGCTTATGTCTTTTTCCTAGAAGAATGCTGTTTTTATGTCAGGCAAATAGATAACTTAGCATTTGTCAAATATGTTGATCATTTCAGAAAACAAACTCTAGTTTTACTGATCTTTTCTGTTATTTCACTAGTCTCTGTACATTTATTTCTGTTCTAATTTTTATATTTCCTTCTTTCTCCTACTTTAGCCTTAATTTGTTCTTCCTTTTAAGGCATACAAATGGCTACCTGGTATACAAAACATGCTCTTTATTGTTAATCATCAAGGAAATATAAATGGAAACCACAATATGATGTAGAATAGATATTACTAACAAAGAGAAATAATCAATTTAGTTTAAAAATAAATATTGATAGGGAAGTGTTAATATTGCCATTTTGTTAAATATTCTCTATCAATCTTATAATACTTTCATTCCTCTTTTTCTCTCTTGCCATCTTCATTTGTGCTTCATTGACTTTTTTTTTTTTGTAGTTCTATTATTTGTTTTCTTTCTTATTTTCTTTTGTATATCTTCTGTAAGCTGGTAACAACTTAACTTGAATCATATCTACATCTTTCCTCCTCCTTGATATCACAGATTACATCTTTTTATAGTGTGTATTCATTAACAAATTTTTGTTTTTATAGCCATTCTTAACACTTCGTTACTTTTATACTAAATTAAGTGTGATTTGCACACTATCATTACATAATTACACTATATTTGTCTATATATTTAAATTTATATGGTGAGTGTTATACTTTCATCTGCTTTTGTGTTGCTTTTCAGCATCATTTTGTTTCAACTTGAAGACTCCCTTTGCCATTTCTTGTAAGGCACGTCTAGTGATCATAAACTTCCTTAGCTTTTGTTTGTGTGGATAAGTCTTCAACTCTCCTTCGTTCTTAAAGAACAGTTTTGTCAGGTATGGTCCTCTTTGTTGGCAGTATTTTTCTTTCTACATTCTGAATATACCATTCCACTCCCTCTGACCTGACATATTTCTACTGAAAAATTTGCTGTTTGTTTTTTTTTTTTTTTTTTTTTGAGACGGAGTCTTGCTCTGTCGCCCAGGCTGAAGTGCAGTGGCCGGATCTCAGCTCACTGCAAGCTCTGCCTCCCGGGTTTACGCCATTCTCCTGCCTCAGCCTCCGGCGTAGCTGGGACTACAGGCGCCCGCCACCTCGCCCGGCTAGTTTTTTTGTATTTTTAGTAGAGACGGGGTTTCACCATGTTAGCCAGGATGGTCTCAATCTCCTGACCTCGTGATCCGCCCGTCTCGGCCTCCCAAAGTGCTGGGATTACAGGCTTGAGCCACCGCGCCCGGCAATTTGCTGTTTGTTTTATGAGAGTTCCTTTGTCTGTGACAAAGTACTTTCCTCTTGTTCGTTTCAAAATCCTTTTCTTATCTTTGACTTGTGTCAGTTTTGTCTGGGTATAGACTTCTGTGGATATATTGTTTAGAAATCTTTTGGCTGTATTAATCTGAATGTCCATTTACCTCCTCACATTTAGTAATTTTTCAGCCATTATTTTTTAAGTGAGCTTCCTTCCTTTTTCTCTCTCTTCTCTTTCTGAGACTTCCATAATGGATCCATTGATTTGGTTGATGGTATCCAATAAATCCTCCAAAATTTATTCACATTTTTCATTCACTTTTCTTGTTGCTTCTCTGGATGGTTTCAAATTACCTGTTTTAGAGTTTGCTGATTCTTCTGTTTGATCAAGTCTGCTTTTGAAACTCTCTTTGGGATTTTTCAATTCAGTTATTGTATTTTTCAGCTGCAGATTTTTTCTGTCTCTTTTATGTGGTTTTCATATCTTTCATGATATTTTTATTTTGTTCATGAATCATTTTTGTGTTTTAGCATTCTATTTGTGTTCTCTTATATCACACTGATCTTTTCAAATATGATTATTTTGAATTATTTGCCAGAGTATTTATAGATCTCCTTTTGTTTAGGCTTGATTACTAAAGATTTATTTTGTTCCTTTGGTAAAATATATTTCTTAGTCTTTATATTTCTTGTAGTTGTGTGCTGATGTCTGAACATTTCATGAAACAGCCACCTCTTTCAGTGTTATGGACTGATTTTGCCAGCATAAGATCTTCACCAACTAACCCTGCTAGAGATTCTGGTATTCTAACTATCCTTTTATTTTGATGTGTCCACTCCATTCTTCTCCCTACTTTCTGGAAAATTAGTCTGAGGATTGTATGCCTTCTACCAATCCCATATAGCCATACTAGGTGCTGCGATCTGCCTGCACCTTTTTCCCAAGGAAATGCATTGAGATGCTGGAACATTGAGTGTAAGCTCCACTTCTCTCCCTCTCTCCTGTAGGAGAAATTTCAGGATTGCCCACCTTCTTTCAATCCTGCAAAGCCAAGCCAGCTGCTAAGAGCCATATAGGCTGCTGAACGCTATGCCAGGTGTTGAGACCTGCACCAGCTGTTGAGATCTGCACATATGTGAGTTTTGTGTGCCAAGATATGCATGCCAGTTGCTGAGGACCATGTGTCAGCTGCTAAGATCCCCCACACACCTCCCTTTTTCTTTGCTCTTAGCTACTTTCAGGCATTCCAACAATGCAGGTTTTCCCAACACTCTGAATTTGGTGGGCACTTCCCAAGTGCCTTTTCTGGGCACTTCCCAAGATTTGGTCTATGGGAAGTGCCCAGAAAAGCTGAGGAAGTTGTGATCATACTTAGCTCTCTCTTTTCCCTGGGGGAGAAACTATGGGCTGAGGGAACCTCTCTAGGCATGGAGCTGTGATGGACTGCAGAAGGGGTAATGTGAGTAAAATAAAACTGCTTTTCTTACCCATTTTAATACAGTGCTCTCAGTTTTGTACTTTTCTCGGGCACTGCAACTTCTTCATTGAATTCTAGAATTCTCAATAAGGCATGTTGATACATGTATATGTGCCAAGTCAGTGTTTTTATACAGGAATTCATGCTGTGACTTCTTATTCTGTTGTCTTGCCAATGAATTCTGGTACATTTTAATGCATGAATACAAGGTTACAAAATGATATTTCCATTTTGTAGTTTCAAAGCTTATGTAGAAAGTCTGAAATTTTTTTTCCATAGGCTAATATATAATAATGAATGAATGCACTATTTCCTTGCATAATATATTTGGTAATGCCATAACTTAAAATTACAACAGACTTAGGATCATATTTTAAAGGCATATTTTTAAGTCTCAATAATATAAAAGACGAGATGACATCCAATTTTAAGGGCCTCCAAAAGCTTAGTGAATTTTATTTTAAACAAATCTGATTTTAAGAATGTAAGATGAAACACACAAGGTAGAATATGAAACTATGTATACAGTATTATCCTAATACATATATACAAGGGAAAAAAATCATACATAAATATAATAGCGGTTGTCTCTGGTATAACTAAGGTGATTTTTATTTTCTTGTGCCTTTTGGTACTTTGTATTATATAATAAAATATTGTGAAGATATTTCCTAATAACCCAATTATTATTATGTTTTTGATAACTCAAGAGACTAGAGTATTTTCAAAGTAATCTTAAATAAAAATGTATTCATGTGAACTGAATAAGAACCTTTCTTCCCTTTGTGTGTGTGTGTGTGTGTGTGTGTGTGTACACGTGCACATGTATTTTCTTGGTAATATCAAAATAGAATTCTGAGTTATGAATAAGATGAAAATAATACTTCTAGGTCTCAGAATCTCTCATAATGGGAGAATTATTTATTCAGAGTGGTAATAAGTGGTTTATTCAAGGTGGTAATAATTCAGTTTTAACACAGTAAATAGGCCAGGTCAAACACAATCACTGGTCCAATTTTACTGCATGACATACAAATAAAATTACAAGGAATGGAAATCTAGTTCTATCTTTTGCTACATTATAAAGTTGTATAAGTTTTAAGGGGGATGATAGATGGAACAATGAATCATGTACATTGCTGCCACTGAAATGGTGTTGATACATTTGAACTTGAAGTACGGTCGAGTTCCTGAAGCAATACATGACAGACTAGGATCCTCCTGGATTGTCAGTGTTTTCATTTAAGTCCTGTATTATTATCTTTGTCCCTTTCTCTCGCAAGAAGTAAATCTTAAGACATTCTACTTTCTCATCAGTTCTTCCCATACCCAATTCCAGTATATGCATAAGCCTGCCCTCCACTCTTAATCTGCTTGTTTTCAGAATTGCTATTTATTTCTGGAGCAGGGTTGGTTAGAATTTTATAGTAATTGTAAATTCCTTCTTTTGTTCTGTAAACTCTTGAGGATAAAAACAATGTCTTATTTAACTCTTCTTGTTATCTATTATCTACAAGCATATACACATTGATTTTCACATAACAGATAATCAATAAATGAATGATGTAGTAATTTCTTGGTTTAGTAACCTAGTAATTTCTAGTAATTTAATAATTTAGTAATTTCTAGGTTTTCTTCCTGGTTTCTGGCAAGCCCAGGGAGAAGTAGAAAAGCCTTCAATCAGAGTTGCAGTTGTTTCACTAATAGTAACTTCCAATTTGGCTCGTTATGATAATACTAAATTTCCTAATTAGTTTTCAGTATATATTTAGACAGCTGGTAATTAAATATCAATTTAAAAGCATGACCATTTCTATGACTTCAAAAGACTCAGCATGTGTTGTAAGAAAGAAAGCATTAGTTGAGCTAGTCTGATTTTTGACCACACTGTAATTTATGCCAATAGAAAATATGCATTGACACACTGATCTGCTGGTAAGTGCTGAGGTCAGTTGTGCATTTTATAGTTCAGCTGCATAGAAAGAATTTTATTGCTTTTCACAGCCATGCTGCAGTAAAAAGGGTTTTTTATGATGTTACAGAACATTAATTGGGGTACATTGCGTAGAAACTGAAAAAGGTCTTATGTGGAATATAACTCACACCCCATAACCCCTATTACTGATTCCTAAAATGCAAATTAGTGTTCTTCATTTCCCTATGAGTAGCACAACTGTTCTTTAAATTGAAATCACAATTTTATTTGCTTACACCATTTAAACTTAAAGCTTAATCTATTTTTTCCAAGTAATGTCAATTCAACTTTAAAAACCGTACATCTGTATTCACACAAAATATTTGAAGGTTACAATTTTATTTGTATAATACATAGGAAAAAGTTAATATTTATAGTAATAGCTTATTTGAGGAATTTATCTTCTTCCTTTGCTTACATTTAATGTGTTTTGATATATTACCCTTACAATAAAGAAATGCAGAACATATGAAAAGCCGATTTTAAACATAGATAAAATGAGATAAAGCCCAAGAAATATATATTATAAGAAATGTTATTTAATATTGTCAACAAATCTTTTTACTGTTAACAGATCATATATAGAATTTGGCAGTATCAGACCAATTATTTCAATTTTAACATATAAAATTTTCCACATGAAATGACTTATGTCTGCTTTGCAAACAAAGGAAATGATAGCAAAGAGTGAATTTTGTCATATCACATTTTCCGAGAAAGGCATGATTGGCTGATTCTGCTCCAGTTCTCCAAAGCCCATTGATGTGGCCTATGGAGTCTTACAGGATAGAGAACTTTCTCTGTATTAACTTAAAAATGAAACTAACTCTTGAATGCACTTCTGCCTGCACATAGCACAAAGTTTTTCAGCTGTGAACTCAAAGCTAATGTGGTAAAATGATATCACAATGCATGTTAAAGAGCTTTGACAGAAAACTGTGGAAACAAGTCAAGTTCATTCAAGAGAGGAATAAAGGCCGGGTGCGGTGGCTCACGCCTGTAACCCCAGTACTTTGGGAGGCCGAGGTGGGTGGATTACATGAGGGCGGGAGTTCGAGACCAGCCTGGGCAACATAGTGAAACCCTGTCTCTACTGAAAACACAAAAATTAGCCAGGTGTGGTGGCAGGCACCTGTAATCCCAGCTACTCGGGAGGCTGAGACAGGAGAATTGCTTGAATGCGGGAGGCAGAGGTTTTGGTGAACTGAGATTATGCCACTGCACTCTAGCCTGGACAACAAAAAGCGAAACTCCTTCTAAAAAAAAAAGAGAGAGAGAGAGAGAAACGAATAAAGAGGCTATTCTGCAACCACTTAGAGATCTATAGTTTATATTCAGGGAAGATAAATTATGCTTATACAGTGTGGTATTTATTTTATTACAATTACCCACAAATGACAGATTCACATCATTTCTTATCTTCAAATACCTAAATCTTTTCACCTGCCCAATGTCTCTCAAATTTTAATGTGCATATGAATCACCTGGAGTGCATATGAAAAACCTGGAGTTAAAATGCATTTTCATTCAGCAGGTCTGGGGTGTGGCATGGAGTCTGCATTCTTAACGATCTTCCAGGTGATGCTGATACTGCCAGTTTCAAGATCTCACTTTGAGTAGCAAGACTCTAGAAAACAAATAATGTACTTTTTGCCTTATGGATGTAACTTACTGCTCAATACCATGGTTCACAATTCCATCTACACTAGAGGTTTTTTTATAGGTAAAGTTTTTCAGGCTCCAATTCAGGCCTTCTGAATAAGAATTTTCAAGGTTAGTGTCTCTATATCTGTTTTTTTGTTTGACACTCCACAAATCTTTTGTATACAGAGTTAAGAATTACTCAAACATATTCAAATTCATGATTAAGAATAAAAAATTGTTATTTTGTGATTTTTCTGTGTGAGTTAAAGGTTGCATGATATATGACTATGTTAATATTAGCAGTGTATGTTAGTAATGTGCATACACATATTTCTGTGCACCCTGGCTCAACATATATTACTGAAAATGGCAACAATGGGAATGAGAGAATTTTAGCATAATGATCAAACACATAGTGTACATCCAGGGTCTCTTTAAAATAGCTTTTGCATCACTGCAGGATTATTAAGCATGGTTCCATTGGGGAGTACACATATTCAGACATAAATTCCTATCCTAGAACCTGGATAAAACCATCACATAGATTATCATGCATAATAGATTTCTGAATTCTGCTTTGATCGCACACCTAATATTTCCTGTCTAGGATACATAACTAAAAATCCTCCATAAGATATCATACTCTGAAAAACATGTCAGGGCAATTATAGAAATAAAGAAAATACACCTTTTATCTGTAGAACTGGTATTTTTAAGTCCATCAAGGTTTTGAGTTAAACAAATATTTCATGAGTCAGAAATTCATCTCGGAGGCCAAGACAGGAAAATAGCTTGAACCCGGGAGGCAGAGGTTACAGTGAGCCAAGATCGGCCTGGGTAACTGTGCCAGACTGTCTCAAAAATGAAAATATATATAAATAAAATAAAAATAATAAAATAAAAAATAAGAATGCTATCCTGGCATTTTGTCCCATCTCCTATGTTATCATTCATCCACAGGGTGTTTTGCAGGTTACCGTAGGTCAATTACACAACAGGTTTATGAATTTGGGAATTAATTCTATCATATGATGAATTTACACACATTTTCACAGCTTCAAAGAGAGTCATGGAGACTCTTCAGGATTTCAATTGAGCCAAAATGTATTTAGCCCAACTAGAATAATAAGAAGATAAATATTTTCTCGCCAAAAATCTGTATTATGGAACCTAATTATATTTTAAATTACCAGAGTAAGGGCCCAAAATTGCATACTCTGGGATAATATGTTTGTTGAAGAAGGCATTATTATAGTTCAATGGAGGAAACAAATGAATAAAGTTATGAAAGAGAATGTGATAGCTGGTATAAAAAATGCTGGAACAACAGTTGGAAAATTGAATCCTTACCAGCACTCACTATAAAGAGTAAAATTTGGCATGCATGAAATGAGATGCTACTTTACTTGTAATTTATCACTCAGGGAGTCTGTCTCAGTTCATTTCATTTCACTTTCATGGTACTTACCCTTTCTCCTTTTTTATTCCCCCTAATCTTAAAGCCACAGGGATGCTCCCTTCTTTTTGCTTGATCCTTTCTCTCTCCCTTCTGTCAGCTGCATCCTTAATCAGTCCACCATTACTGTCACTTTTCATAAAGTTAAGAAAAAAAAAGTTTGGTTTCTTATTTTAATGCTGAGATATGTTCATTTTATGTAAAAAGATAAAAAAAAGAAAAATATTGCCTGACATTGTACTCCAAAGAGAGATAGCCCCTGTTAATATTATGTTATGTTTCTTTCTGGTCATTTTGGTATACATATATTTACAAAGTTAAGATCATAGTGTATATATACTTTCAATCTTGGTGATTTTACTGAACGTTATGTCAGAAACATTTTCTATCTCACAGTTTTTCAAAAGTTCATTTTAATTGCTGCATATCATTTTGTTGTACAAATGCATTCTAATTTATATGACTAGTCGACTATATCATTTCATTTATTGTGCTATTAAAAATAACATAGTGTGAACAGTAAAGAGCATAAATATTTTTATTCGTATGATTATTTACTTAAAAATAGGTTCCTAGAAAGAAGATTGGTGGGAGAATTCTTTTTTTTAAGGCATTTGGTATTTTACTAGGTTTCTTTCCACAAAGGATGTGCTAATTTACATCCTCATTAGCAAAATGTGAGACTTCCATATTTTTTTGATGAAAGACATACAATTCATCCTTTTTATGGGTCAAACTAAACAAATTAGTAGGGTTACATTAATACTAGACTTGAGGAATTATGTGAAGTGCCCTTTTTTGATCTTGCATCTCAGCAGACTGATGTACTTGTTCTAGCTTTCAGAAAGAAACGCAATAAACTTGTGGAATCATGAAAGAGTATTATCTCTTGGGTGAATTTATTTTGGAAAGTAGCTAAATTCAGCAAGTCTTCCAGGAACGTATGGGAAAATTTCCAACTCTGTGGGTTTTTTTTTTTTAATGTTTACTATCAAAGACTTTGATCTCATGACACCAACCTGAATTATCCCAATTTCTTTATTGTGCAGTTCATACTTTTACAAAATCTGTTTTTCTTTACTAATACTTGATATTTTAGAGCCCAGTCACAGCATTTAGTTACATGTAGTTTAGTATGTGTGATGCATTTATGTTTATATCTCCTGTAATGATTAAAAGACACTGAGGGCCAAGCACGGTGGCTCACGCCTGTACTCCAAGCACTTTGGGAGGCCAAGGTGGGTGGATCACCTGAGGTCAGGAGTTTGAGACCAGTCTGTCCAACATGGTGAAACACCATGTCTACTAAATACACAAAAATTAGCTGGGCATGGTGGCGGGCACCTGTAATCCCAGCTACTCAGGAGGCTAAGACAGGAGAATCACTTGTACCCAGGAAGCGGAGGTTGTAGTGAGCCAAGATCACACCACTGTACTCCAGCCTGGACAATAGAGTGAGACTCCGTCTCAAAAAAAAAAAAAAAAAACACTGAGCAACAGGGTCCATATTTATATTTATATTTTTGTAACTTTTGTAGAACACAAAATGGCAACTTAAAAATAGTTAGGGTAAATCCCAGGTGGGCTGAAGAATTCTGCTCAAAGAAAGAAAAGCAGAAATATATGCAAAATACCACTGCATATGCTCATTTAAAAAATGTTATTCCAGAAATGTAGGGAGTGTTGATAAATGTTGTTTCTGAAACGAGGGCTATGTAGCTGTCTCAGTCTTATTTGTGTTGCTATAACAGAATACCCAAGACTGGGTAATGTATAAAGAAAATACATTTATTCTTACAATTCTGAAGGCTAGGAAGTCCAAGGTTGAGGGATCACATCTCATTGCCTTCTAGTGAGGGTCTTGTGCTGTGTCATAACACAGTGAAAGGCATCACAGGACAAGAAAGGCACTAAACTGGCTTTAATAACAGATCCATTCTCATGATAACTGATTCATTCCCATAAGAACCATTAATCAATCCATGAATAGATTAATCTATTCATGAAGGTGGAGACCTCATGACTCAAACACCTTTTAAAGCCCCCACTTTTTAACACTATTCTCTTGATGATGAAGTTTCAACATGAACGTCATGGGGTACAAAGATTCAATGCATAGCAGTAGCCATATGTTGGATAAGTATTCTTATTGAATTACTCCTGAGATGTGCTCTCAAGATGGAGCCATTATTGCATTGTTTGAACAACTCCTTTGAACAGAAAGCCCGCCCACTTCAAAATTGAAGTATAAAACCACAATTCAATGCTGTATATCATAGATGACATGATTAAGAGCATATATATATATATATATATTTTTTTTTTTTTGAGATGGAGTCTCACTCACTCTGTTTCCCAGGCTGGAGTGCAGTGGTGCAATCTGGGCTCACTGCAACCTCCGCCTCCTGATTTCAAGCGATTCGCCTTCCTCAGCTTCTTGAGTAGCTGGGATTATGGGCACATGCCAGCACACCTGGCTAATTTTTGTATTTTTAGTAGAGACAGGGTTTAACCATGTTGGCCAGGCTAGTCTCGAACTCCTGACCTCAAGTAATCCACTAACCATGGCCTCCCAAAGTGCTGGGATTACAGGTGTGAGCCACCACACCCAGCCAATAGCATGTATATTAAAGATAGATTGTTGGGGATTAAATGTTTATTTTACTACTTACTAGCTGTGTAAACTTGGGCAAGACACTTTCTGTCTCTGTACCTCAGTTTCTTCATCTGAAACATATGGAATAATAACAGTATTTATATCATTGGGCTATTGATATGATTAAATTAGTTAACAGGTAGAAAATGTTTAGTACAGTGCCTGGTTAATATTAACACTTTATGAATATTTACTATTATGATCATATGCCATGACCAGGATTCACTAACAGTTTTACTTTTTCTTTACATCTTAAAGTATAAGCAGAAGACACAATGGTATTTTTGACCTGCTTTGTTTGCTTTCTTTTTCTAATCTGGTTCCTAGACCCAACCGGGTAAGCAAGAAACTCTCCTTCATTCCTTTCAAATCACACTTTTTTCTTTCAGAAAATTCACTGATTGAAATATTGGAAAGAAAGCTTCAAAGTAAGAAGTTAAGTTCTGGGACACACAAAATAACTCCAATATATATTGCCACTCTAAAGTGACTTTCCTGTGTGCCCTTACCTTGAAGCACGTTCTGTTTTTTTATGTTATTATTTTGCAAAGACAGTGAAACTATAAAATACCGTAGTAAGATGCATACAAAATTTAGTCACTTACAATGAGGTTCTGTTATTGTGAGCTTAATAAATGACCACCAATGTTGGTAGCCTGAGTAGCAATCTGTAAGGTAGCCCAGGGTCTTGACCACACTCTCCAAATCTGCTGTGGTTGTACCTATGATGTGGTGCCACTCAGTGGTAGATGTTTACTGTGTCTAAAATATCTATCAAGATGATGATTTTGGATCTTGTCACTGGATGGGTTTTTAGAACAGAGGCAGTGATTCTAGAAGTTCACAGTCTGAGTTCCATTGCCTCCATCACACTCACACACAGACACACACACACACATACATACCCCACACATAAGTATGTAAAATCACAAAGACCCCTGTGTCAGGAAAACAGATTATTATGGCCAGAACAGTAGCAGCAAAATAAGTATCTTATTGCTGGTTTCCTGAGTCCAATTTTCACAGACTACATAGTGAGAGCCAGATGTTACGTGTACATGCAGTGAGTTTGTATCACAGAAGAGGATCTCTAACATGATGAAACTCAGAGCTTATAAGGGACAACTGGAACACATGCTTTTTGTCATCTCTAGAGGGCGTGAGATACCTCATCTTTACTCTAGAATGCCAAAAATTCCTCTCCAGTGAGGTGAGGTTATGATCTCCAGATTTATCACCCTGGCATGTAAGAAAATGTTTCCCAGGAACTAAATCTCTAAATCACTCCAGAGCAATAAATATATTGAAATTTTTTATAGTCTTAATTTGAAACTTCCTATTAAACAAATGCATAGGTGAACCAAAACACCCTAAATCATTACCTTATAAAGGAGACACAGTGGCATTTTGAGCTTGAATATGCACATTTTTCAAAAACCATGGCATTGTAGTTCTTTACTTTTTTCAATTACCATGTAAACCCTCAAATGACATAAGTAGGTCATTATCAATGGTACTCTGAAAAGTTTTCTTTGAATTCTTAAGCAATCTAAAGGAAAGAATGCAAAACTGTTTTTAAATAGTCACTTCTTGGAAGTAGAGTCCAAATTCTACAGGATATGTGAAAAAAAAGTACTTCAGTGGAAAATGATATATTGTAAAGAGTATATCTTTCTGACTTATCTGATTCAGATTTAACAACAGATATATTACAACTGTGGCAATTATAAATAACTGATAAAATAAAAATAATTATTATCTACAAACATGAAAATTATGACTTATAAAGATTCCATTTGAATGTCTTTTTCCATTGTAAAAGTTAGTTTTGTCCCCATTTGTCTATTCATTTTAAAACTGTTGATCTATAAATATGTCTGTAGGTTTTATTCTTCTTTGAATTAGTTGTAACATCTTACCAGTTTTTCATTAATAGGTTAAATTAGATCCTTAATATGTGTTTATTCCATGCCTATCTGAGAGTCATGGTTTTATCTTTTTTGTTAAAAAATTCTTTAATATGTAAAATATTTTAAAGGAAAAAAGAGTTTGTTGTGTTATGATTTTTAAAATATAATCTCAAATGAAGAGTAAAAGGAAATAATAGAAATTTAAAGGAGGGAATCATCATTGATTTCAAGAGTGGTTAAAGTGTTTAATCAGAGAGATGATACTTATAACACAATCCTTGGAGAAAAATTATGATTGGAAAGGTAGCATTACATTCCAGATGAGGGCAAAGATTGAATGACGGCAGTAAGGTAGGAATTTAGATGGGATTCATGGAACAATATAATGGATATAGAAAGCAGGCTGATGGGTGTGCTTGCATAAACAGAACATGGGAGGCATGATATTAGCTGTTGGAATGAGAGTGAAGGTACAAAAAGTCAGGATAAAAGTCATTTTGTGGGTGATTCTTGGGAAAGCAGTGATGGCCCTATGACAAAATTGCGTTTTTGCTTTAGCAGAAGTAGAACTAATTGTGAACCACTACTCATGTGAATATGAGTGAGCCAGCAAGTCATTTGTTTCCATGCTTGTCTACTTTGCTTTATACCCACTCTCTACAATATACTTGACAGGGCAAAATTTACAGTGAAATGAAAATTTATTGTTTATTAACTTAATCTTATCTTATACAAATATGCTTGGTAATTTTATTTAAAATAATAGATATTTTCATATAACCAAGTGATTCTTTCAAATATTATTTAGATTAGTACATTAGGGTTTTTCCTTTGCAATAAAAAATAGTATACTAAGTTTCCTATCTATTAGATGTCATATTAGATGGAGAAAGAGGAAAGTCCTCTATTTTACAATGGTTTAATTAAATTTATTTGAAGAAAACATTACCTAAAATCAGACATATTAATCACATTTCTAAATATGAGCAACAATCCACATTTAGGAATCCTGATATCAAATTCTTCACAATGTTTTCTAATTAGTGCTATGAGTCAGACTGAAATGTGGTAATACTGAGAATTGTCAAAGAAACTGCATTAGTTTTTGGCATTAGAAAGCACATAACTTGAGTTGAAGCCATGATTTACTCCCTGACTCTGTGGCACTCTGAAGAGGCTATGAAACTTTTCAGTTTCTCAGTTATTTCACTAGTATATGAGAAGACAAGGACCAGAATTCTAGCTGCTTCAAAATGATAGATGAATATCTAACTCTAAAATTGAGTGACAACATTTTGATACAATTTGATATGCTGGAAAGTTTTTGCCTAATATAAAATTAAACAAAGAAAGGAAGAACCACATATTGATACTCAAGGTACTGCTCTGTCAGGAATCAGTTTATCAGGTTTGATTCGCATGCACACATGTGTGTGTGTTAACATCTCCTCTTAAAATGTTTATGTATCTCTTCTATGCGGTTTCTCCTCTTGGCTTATGCATTAAGTTGTTTCTACCTTGCCCTCTTAATGTATAAAACCATCTTCATTAGAGATATTCAAATAAAATGAGGGGGGGTGGTTTGGCTTGGTTTTACTTATTATATATAGCAGTGCACATAAGATACAAATATTTTTAACTTCTCCAAGAGAACCTTAAAGAAAGCAAGTCACTAACATTTTGTCTTCTACTGGAAATTGGTGGTCTAACAAGAAAATACACTAAGTTATTTTTTAAGAACTTTAGGTGGTGATCACCATAGTGACCTAAACAATTTTACCTTTTCTACAGTTTATCCAAACTTTCATTCATTTTGTTGCCAAATACTTCGTGTATTCTCTATTTCCTATACACTCCCTATTAAGTTACAGCTGTCTAACTTCCACCCCCAATTCATTAAAAAATTATCAGCTTTCTTACCAAATCCAGGGAATGTTTCTGTATTTCTGAATGCTATTAATCAATCTCATTTTGCTAGAAATAATCACAATGCTTGGCTTTGATGGAATTTTAATTACCTGATTCTCATCTCTTTTGCCACTCCATCCTTCACTTACATCTTCTCTTTCTACCACTTAATTATGAGTATGCCCTAAATTTCATACGTAGTACGCTATTCTTTTTTTTTTTTAACATATATCTTAGGTTCAAGGCTACATGAGCAGGTTTGTTACATAGGTAAACTTGTGTCACAGGAATTTGTTGTACAGATTATTTCATCACCCAGGTGCTAAGCCTACTAACCATTAGTTATTTTTCCTGATCCTCTCCCTCTTCCCACCCTCCTGTTTTTGATAGGCCCCAGTGTGTGTCGTTTCCCTCTATGGGTCCACGTGTTCTTATTATTTAGCTCCCACTGATGAGTGAGAACATGTGGTATTTGGTTTTCTGTTCCTACATTAGTTTGCTTAGGATAATGGCCTCCAGCTCCATTGATCTTGCTGCAAAGAACATGATCTCATTCTGTTTTATGACTGCATAGTATTCCATGCTGTACATGTACCACATTTTCTTTATCCAGTCTACCATTGCTGGACATTTAGATTGATTCCATGTCTTTGCTATTGTGAACAGTGCTGTGATGAACATATGCATGCATGTGTCTTTATGGTAGAACGGTTTATAATCCTTCAGGTATATACCCAATAATGAGATTGCTGGGTTGAATGGTACTTCTGTTTTAAATTATTTAAGAAATGACTACACTGCTTTCCACAATGGCTGCTTTCTTATTTCTTCAACTACTGCTCCATGCAAATGATTCCCCAATTGATATATCTATGAATATGCATTGCAGTACTTCTCAGGATATATCCAAATGAATATTACACTGGTATCTCAAACTCAAAGTGTCTGAAACTGAAATTAATGGTCTAGTTAAAGTAGATCCCCTCTCTATCCAAATTATTTGTGTAACTTTCAGTTTTCTCGGTAAAAATTATGAAGCTATTTTAACTCATTTATTTCTTTTTCTTCTAAGTCCAATGTCTAACTCAGATTTTTATTTTTTTGTTTAAATATCTCTCCAGTTTTCCTTTTTCTCTCTTGTTCTGCTATTCACTCTAGTCCAGGTTTTTGTAAAGTCATACTTGGATGACTGTAATGTTCTCTTTATTGTCTTCTGGCCTTGCACTCTCTTCTGACATACTGCTCTTCCCAAAGCATTATTTTCATTTTGTCATGCCTTTGATTCAAGAACTCCTGATGCAATATTTTTATTTACTTTCTTCTTCTTTTCAAAAAACATATATTATGTATGTCCTTCTTCTCAAAGTAGAATATGAGATAAAATTGTAATTGGATTGTGTGTAACTCAAAAGATAAACGCTTGAATGGATGGATACCCCATTCTCCATGATGTGCTTATTTCACATTGCATGCCTGTATCAAGACATCATGTGTACTCCGTATATATAGAACTACTATGTACCCAGAAAAATTAAAAACTTAAATTAAAAAATTTGAAAGGAGACAAAATTATCTGAATAGTCGAAGATTTTAATTACTTGGATTCTAAGTAATTATTCTGCTGCTCTAGATTTTTGCATGCCCTACTACTCTAATTCCAATTCTTTTTCATCTTGTACATCGAAACATTACCAACTATCTAAAACAGGTCTGAAAAAGTTTTAACTTCATTGCAACTCTATTCTAGTTAAGTAGATGTGCTTTCGGGACTTAGAAGGTGGTAACTAGCAGAGCACCATGGTCTCCCCAGTAGGGGGAGAATAACAACCACTTACTCATTCTGTCATCAGAGAACCAGGCACTTTAGTGCTTACCAAGTGGTAAATACATTTTGACAATTTTTGACTTACATGCATTTATAGAAACAGCCTGTTCTTCCCCCAGCACTGTCCTTTTTCTATCTAGTACTGAGACATGTCACTCCCCTTGTGATAGTATAACCCTGAATATAAGAATCTGAATTACATGAAAGGTTCATTAGTGTTACATTCTGCAGAATTTAATTTGAATAAATCCAATTACATCTTGGTAATGAGACTACTAAATTTTAATGTTCTATTTAATGAGGAGTAAAATACACTCCAAAACAAACTGAACAAATCTTTCTGACCCAGAAGTTTTTGACGATTAATGCAGTTAATTGACTGATGTAAAAAATAGGGACAGTTGTGCATTATTCAACTAATCTTTCAGGAATCTCTGGAGCAAGCCAGATGTTGAGGATAGAATGGAAAGTATTCCTGCTAACCTGGGAGAGCCAGAGGAAATAAATAAGTCTCAACTATGACTGAAACACAGTTTAGGATATGGCTAGCTTGTTTGTGAAGTCACAAAATCATATGGTAAAAATGTAAGTGTTTTGGAGGTGTGCTTGGTTGGAGTCGGGTGCTGATATACAGTGGGTTGCCAGACTTCCTACCATTTTTTGATTTCTCATCAAGACTCAGTATGCACTTCTGTTTCAACTAATCTTTCCCTTGCAAAGTAAAATGAAAATAGATTAGTTATAAGCCAAGATATCTTCTTTTAGAGATAATGGAATTTAATTCTTTCAGTGAACTCATTACTTTTACTACATCTAGGAAAAGGTTGACAAACAAAAAAGAATACCTTGAACATATGGTTAAATATATATGGTACAAGGGGTATTACCTAGGGTTTTTTTTTTTTTTTTTTTTTTTGAGTCAGAGTCTGGCTCTGTCACCCAGGCTAGAGTGCAGTGGCCGGATCTCAGCTCTCTGCAAGCTCCGCCTCCCGGGTTCACGCCATTCTCCTGCCTCAGCCTCCCGAGTGGCTGGGACTACAGGCGCCTGCCACCTCGCCCGGCTAGTTTTTTTTTTTTGTATTTTTTAGTAGAGACGGGGTTTCACTGTGTTTGCCAGGATGGTCTCGATCTCCTGACCTCGTGATCTGCCCGTCTCGGCCTCCCAAAGTGCTGGGATTACAGGCTTGAGCCACCGCGCCCGGCCCATTACCTAGGGTTTGAATTACTTTATGAAGTAATTTAAATATGTGTTTTTAGTCTACTATGCTGTCATTGTAAATTGTCTAGGTACTTGAATTATTGCTCATTTTATACTTAACAGTTAACGTGGGTTGTAATAGCTTTTCTCAAGTTAATAAAAACATTTGAACTTTGTATTATATTTTAAAATTTTGGAGTATTTTTGAGAAAATAACCCATGTGTTCACCTAACAATGATTTCTGCATTTTCTTTACTCTGTAATTGTTAGTTTATAGCTGCTTGTGTTTGTATTCTACAAGGTAAAAGGGTATTCAAATAGCAATATGAAGATGATCAAATTAGCTCTTGGAACATGAGCATTGCCATATATTGACTCTGCTTCTCTGTGGTATTTTTTTTTTGACAGAAAAGAACAAAACTTCCTGCTAAAGTACATTTAATCTAGTTAGAATGAAATTTCTGAAAATAAATATGAATACATTAAGAATTCATATATCATTTATATTTACTCATAATTTCCCATTTAAAATGTCCAATTGTATTGAGTTTTTTAGAATTCCATGTAGTCGTGGTACTATACAATATGATGTGTGAAAAGTATGAAAGAGTAATTAGAATAAGATATTGAGGTTATTATTCCCCTTCTATATTGAATAACATCAGCTTCAGTTGCTGTATTAGCTAACTCCATAAACGTTAATTTTGAACTAGTATGTAATAATGCAGGTCAAGGTAAGGCAGAAATAACTGGAAAAAAGTATATACAATTTGTGCTAATTGAATACCAATCAAAGACCTACATGCTAATCTAGTCCTGAAGAAAATGCCATTTACATAATCGTTTGTTGAAGGCAGCAGTTTTGAGGATAGATTAAAAATAATATGTGAAATCAGGTTTCCATTGCTAGGTTTGCTAATGCAAACTTGAAAGAGGGTGAAAAGGATGGCATGCTACAATCTTGGCTTGAGATGTTCCCATTCACTTTGTCCATTTAAATTCACTTTTTATAGTAATTTATTATAGATTACTTTTTCTTCAAAAATCTGGAATGTTGCTTTTCCCAAATCATGATGAACTGGTAATAAAACAAGTAATCACGAGTGTCATTGCTCTTTGGATCTGAGGGTTTCCTTTCAAGACTGAATTGTAGTAAAATCTTTGGTTTGAACTTTACTTCATTCAATTTAGTAACTATTTGCCACTATTCATTGTGGATACCCAAAATAATGAACAAGCAGTACAGTCTAAGCACCAACTAATTGAAGCAGATACTATAAACAATCTGTACTGCTATCAGGGTGTTCTAACAGAATATAACTGTTTACAGATTTTTTTCCTACAACATTTGAGTCCTCTTCTAACTTTTATCACAAATTTTTTGCCTCATTTCAACTACAGTAGAGCCATATTTGCAAGGTATTTTTTTGTCTCCTTATCTTGGTAACATTAAATACAATATATATAATATTATATGTGTACGTGTGTGTGTGTGTGCATGTGTATATGCACATGCTACAGTTTAGATATTTGTCATCCATCAAACTTCATGTTGAAATTTGATCCTCTGTTGGAGGTGGGGCCTAATGGGAGGCGTTTAGGTCATGGAGACAGATCCTTCATGAATGTCTTGGTTCTGTCTTCATGGTAATGAGTGAGTTGTAGCTCCTAATTCCAGCAAGAGCTGGTTGTCAAAACAAAACAAAAAAAAAGCCTGGCATCTCCCTGCCACCTCTTTGCTACTTCTGCACATGCTGGCTCCCGTTCACCTTCCACTATGTATTGATGCAGCTTGAGGCCCCCATCAAAGCAGATCTTGTCTTGCTTCTTCTTAAGTCTGCAGAATCATGAGCCAAATAAACCTCTTTTCTTTATAAATTGCCCAGACTTATGTATTTCTTCCTAGTAATAATAAAAAAAAATAAGAAAAAAGATTTACACAGAGTAAAAAATAAGATGAAAGTTTTAAAAAGATGTAATTTAAAAATGTGTTGGCTATAAGAAACATAATGTGCACTTACTGAGGCTTAAATAAGAGGGTTTTTTTCCCCAAATAACTAGTTTTCAGAGAGTAAGACGCAGGCACTGGTTTAGTATCTTAACGAGGTCAGGGTTTTGGATAGTTATCATTGAAATTTTCTTGACTTTTTCTCATTAAACCATAATATAGTTTCAATGACTATATCAACTACTTTTCATAAAAATATACCCAAAGGCACAAAAGAGGCAGCGTCATGGAGTAGAATTTTTCTCCCATGTCCATCTTGTATCTGAAAGGGAAGCACTCCACGCCAGAAAAATTATCCTTATATTCTATAGGGCAGAACTGGATCACACGTCTGTCTGTAAGCATGTGCCCATTTTCCTAGAGATCAAGGAATTTTTACCTGATACTGAGGGAGCCAGGGGGGAATGGGAGGGGGATTCCCTGGAAAATCCCTGGAGAAACTTCAACTAGCCTGCGCAGTGGGAATGTGCACTGGGGTCTGGAGCCACACAGCTTCAGGCCATTTGCATCAGGGAGGAGCCTGGCCCTTCCTCTTCCTGTGTGGAAACTGGAATTCAATCTGTTTGGTGGGAAGCACTCTAGCAGGGACTCTGGCCTTGCAAGAGTCTCTGTTTCCCCCTTTTCTTCCTTTTCACCCAATAAAACCCTGTTTTACTCACCATTCAAATTGTCTGCGAGCCTGACTTTTCGTGGCTGTGGGACAAAGAACCCCATCTTTAGCTGAACTAAGGAAAAGTCCTGCAGCCTTTTTAGCGCCCAACGTGGAGGTCGAGAAACGGTTAGTGAAATGGGTACTCAAAACCTCTCCCTGTCACTTTTCATCCTTTTCATCCTTGGACTTCTGAGCTTATGGTACACTGCACCCCCACGCTCTGTTGCTCCTGGGGATCTGGAACCAACCCATCCTTTCCATGACCTTTTCTGTCCTTTTTCGGGAGGGACCGGCAAGCAGTGATTTCCCTCCACCCTCCCCTCCTTGCCGGAGCTGGGACGCATGGACCAAGGTGCTGTGGGCAGCTGGCTGGCGTTTTCTGCCACGCACCAATGGAGTCTCCTCCTCCCAGCATCAGGGAGGTTAGCTCCAACCCACATCAAATAAACTTGTCTACCCAGGGAGGAACCACTTGCATAAGAATAAGAGATTCTTCCCCAGGCATTTTTAAACTCTTTCTTTTTCTTTCCTCTTTTCCGCCCTGTCAGCAGTTAATCTTTAAAGTTTTTTTTTTTTTTCTTTCTAGAAAATGCTTTACTAGGCCAGGCCCCCCAGCTATCACTGTGTATATTCTCTGTAAAGCTTTAATTGTGAAAAAGTATTTGTGGGGCTAGTCTTGGGCTGCGGCCAATCTGATGTACTTTGCATGTCTGTACGGTTTGTGCTGCAAGTCTCCATCTTGTTTTATATCCTGGAGGCATGGCCGGTAACCACTTGGCAAGGCTTTATTTAGCAATCCTATCTTAGGGGATGAGCCCTCTCTGGTTCAATATCTGCATATTTTCCCAGCCCTGTCTCTTAAAGGGCCCCACCAAGTGACTGGGTATTCTTCTGCCTCTCAGTGTGTGTATTGTCTGTAAAAAGAGCTCTAATTAATTTGGCCTAAAGAAACACAAGAACATGGATATAATATTTTTTAAATGGAATATAAAATCGGTGTTACATTTCAGTTCATGTGATGAAACTAGTAGGCCTTACAAAACCTAAAAAGTTAGCACCAGGTGGCCCTAGATAGGGTCCCACCCTGCCTAGATAGGGTCCCACCCTGCCTCGATAGTGTCCCACCCTGATAGGGTCCCACCCTGCCAATTCCGGGAAACAACCTCATGAGGTCCCACCCTGCCAATTCCAGGGGTCTCACCCTGCCTCGAAGTTCCCGGAATCATCAACTCCAGGAAAGAACCTCATAAGGTCCTGCTCTAACCAATTAAACCAAGACCCCTTGCTCAGGCTATAGCTAGACCCAATCATTTTACGCCTTAAGCTTTGTTTGAATTTCGCGCCAAAAGCTGTGTTTGAACTTGTGTTAGCCTATATAAACAGCCTGTAACAAGCAGTCGGGGTCCCAGGACCAACTTAGAGCTTGGGACCCTAGCGCGCTAGTAATAAATAACTCTCTGCTGTGAACCTCGTGTCGGTGATCCTTCGCGACGACCCCTGCCCAGGAGGGAATCGAGAGTTCGGTTCCAACAGTGACTTTATTCTCTAAGAAATGAAACCAGCTCTTAATACTATTTTGGTAAAATGCAGGTCAGATGCAAGATTTGCTAAGTGTTTTGAGGTTACAAAATGCTTTTTGAGTTTTGAGAACTATTTGACTTGCTGGCTTCACAATTGGTAAGGCCTGGGGACATATGGAACTAACTACGCCCTTAACTAAGAAGGCAAAACTTGGCTGCAGTTAGCACACAATTAAAGTAACTTACCAAGTTTTACCTTAAAGTTAAAATTTGCTAGGGGTTAATTGAAACTACTAGAAATAGATTTACATGCAAGGTGTGTAAGAACAGTAAAATGTGTTTTCTAGTAAAAGGTTACAAGAAGGCATGGAAATATAAACTTTTGCCTTGGGTTAAAGGACTGTTTTGAGTTAAATTAGGAAAAAGCTGAAGGTTCAAAGAAGTGGTGGAAGAATTGTGGGAATTAATCTTGCAGAAGAGGTTCTCTGTGTGAACATATTGACTAAATTCAAATTAGGGTATTATATGGTTTTTCTGTACATTGAGCATTGAAATAAAAGCATAACAAGGTTTTCTTAAGGCGCTAATCTGCTCTTTGGCAAACTTTGTAAAGGGTTATGAAAGCTTTTTCTTTAAAACCTCTGGGTCATCATTTTGGCAAAATAAATAACTTATTGTAATCTGGATTCCATTTCATAACATTAAGTGTTTTAAACCTTGAACATTTAACAGCCCTCCCAAAATCAAACATCAGTTTCAAAATTATCTTCCCTGGCACTTGGCTTTTCGAATACTTCAGAGGGCCCCTGAAGTGTCCAGAAAAAAGAGGTGAACAGGATTATTTGATGTGTTTACGTACATGGGATTGCCAAAATAATACTCAGTTATACTCAGGTTATATCTTGGTGAATAATGCTAATATATGTTCGACATTATATGAGATTTGTAAAATTCCAATGTCTGAGTGTATGCTATCAATCATAATTAAGGTTGTTAAGTTATTGTAAACCATGGAGATAACCAAACTTCTTTGAATCGTGTTTCTGACTATAACTACTCTGGACATTTTCATATTCACGGAGAATTGTTGTCTTGTTTGAATCCTTTTCAAAGATGGCTTATAATTAGCTGTAGAACTTTAACAAGTGTTCTCCAATGCAGGCTTCTGATAACTTTAGAGATTGTAACATTGGAATAAAGAAAATGTACAGGATTCTAAAAGAACTAAAATATTCATGAATATCAAGCAAAACAAGAGTTAACTAAATGGGCTGAACTCAAGAAGCTGAAGCAAATCTTTTTGACTTTTGCTTGCAATATTGCTGATCCTTGTTTTTTTTTCAGATTCAAGTAAGCTTATTTTGAAATATTAAAACCTTTAATAATTAAGAAAGGTGTTCACTATTGTGACTTTGTTTCTCTCTGTCTGGTTCCTCTAGAATTTGGAAACTATGTGAGTTTTCTTACATCAATATAGTTGTTCACATCACTGCAATAATGATCCATTTTTCTTTTGAAATGGAACTCAATTGGAGAAAGTGGTTATTTTACGAATGCTTTGACTGGAAGGGTATGCTTCCCTTTAAGGAGTCAGTCTCAACTTGCAGAGTCAATAACAGCCCAGCGGGGAAACTGGCCTGAAACCCTTGTCTACACACCCCTGTACAGTGTTCCTGGCCTATTGTCAGTAAAGAATGTCAATTTCTAACAAGTCCAGGAGCTCCAAGTTTATTATGGGACCTTAAGAGGAAAGGATAAACCAACTCACAGGTATTTGAGGATACAAACCCATGGCTGAGCTCAGATTTAAAAGGACTTTTCTGAGGTTCTTTGTGGAACAAACTTCATCAAAGCCAATCCAAAAGGCCTATGTAGAAATAATTATTCTTGCTGCCCTTAATGCAAATAATCAGGCCAAGTATAATACTAAAGTCTATTTTGCAAACCATTCAGTGCTATGATGATTTTTTTTTTAGCAAAAATGAGGACTGGAAAGAGAGAAAATATGTTCCCAAACTACTCATACATTTGTCATTAAATTCTAAACTCATTAGCTGTTTTAAAGTTTTTGTCTGTATTTTTAGACTAATCCTGCTTGTTCCTGTGAATCAACAAACAATTTCCAGCTGCAGCTCAGAAAGAACAAAAGGGATGGGTAATGCTGGGCAAGGACTTCATGTCTAAAACACCAAAAGCAACG
>NW_012116611.1:2384308-2434070 GCF_000951035.1 Colobus angolensis palliatus
CCCATCACTTGGAGGTTTCCTTTTTGGGAAAGTAAGACCAAGGGAACTAACCAAAGCCAAGCACCAGGCACCCAAATCCTAGCGGGCATAGCTATAGCCACAAGTTATCTGAGTGTGTCACATGACATCCTTTCCTCTCCCTTGTTGGAAGAGGACTAAATTCCACACTCTCGGCTTAGCATTTAGCATTCAGCCCATGCAACCCCTCTAGACACATTTTTGTCCCAAACTTCAGATCAAAGCCCTAGGAAGGAAAACTGGATCTGAGTGATCTAGAGGCAAATAACAGAAGTTAAAAGGCAGAGGACAGGTGAGCGTGGCTGATTCCTGCCGATTATGCCAAGCCCAGGCTTCTCGTTTCATGGATAACGGCCACGTTAGTATCCATGGCATAAATGAGGTCTAGGGAACTCCAAGGCTACTGACATCAGGGGAGATGGGGGGTACATGGGTAAGAGTGGATGATTTCCACCCCTAAGTCCCCCCTGCTTCATGGGTGCAAGTTGCTTTGACATCCATAGTGGCACCTGCCAAGGTCACGGGAACTCAGGGGTGCAAGGATGGAAAAGAGAAAGAGGACACTTTTCCCTCTCTCCCTCACTTACCCCTGGGTATCTACAAGGAAGAGAAGGGATCCAGGGATGCCTGCTCGCCTCTTCTAGATGGGTAACCATTCATCTTTAGTCTGTACCCCTTTCCAATGCATCCTGAACCACTGAGACTCCTTTCAAAGGCACCTTCTTTTTTTCTTTATCTTCCTTGTTTCTCTCTTCACAGATAGGTAATTGTGTCTCCATGCTATGGGACACTCCCCTCAGATGCATCCTCAGAACTGGAAAGAGTTCATTTGTTAAACCTTAAACTGGTTGGCTTAGGATTGGGCTCAGGGGAAGGGAGCCCAGAAGCTCAACATGCCGGCAATAGGGTCAAGTTTTTTTATACCAGTCAGGCTTTTGGCCTCCCTCTCCCTGTGCAAACTGGTAAAAGGCCTTGGAATTTTTAAGCTGTCCTTACTGTTGGGACGAACGGAGGCAGGATGGCGCACTTCCGGGTTCTTCTTCACCACCAGCTCTTCCCCCGCGCGCGAAAATGCAGCCGGCGCCTGGGAAGGTGCAGATCAACTGGGCATGCGCCAGGTGACGTCAATCCAAAGAGACCAAGATTCACCTGGTCGCACCTGCGGAACGCCCCCTCCCCCCCCCACGCCCGTGCCCCGCCTATTGCCCTCCCACTCCTAGAAAAGCCGCTCTCGGCCAGTGAGTCACGCGGCCTTCTCACAGCCCCACTCCTGTCGGGATGTCAGGACTGTGGGAACTCCGTCGGAGAGCCCCACCGGGGAACTCTGCCGGCCTTCTTTGCCGGAGGCCGACAGACTTCTCCCTACCCACCTTCTTTCCCTGAAGCTAGGTGACCAAAATAAATGTGCAGTTTTGCTCCTACACTTGCCTACTGGCTGGTTCTTTTGCACCCGCTCGGCTGGTCTTAGAAAAACAAATCACTTACCCCTCCCCCTGTTTCGTTTAGAAACATGTTTTCTAATAACTCAATTTGTCTGTTCTTGCCTTCAGGCCATCAAACTCCAAATGGTCATGCAGCTGGAGCCTCTGATGATGGCCCCTTCTGCCGGGAACCATTAAATAGGCCTCTGATGAACTGACTGCCACTTCCCCAAAACAGCGCCACCTATCAGCAGGAATCAGTTAAAATCAGTCCTCATCCTTATCCTTAATCTAATGGCAGTTAGATGTACCTCTTTAGAGGTGGGAATGAGACAACCAGGTGGGACGGAATCCCTGGAGTGACTCCTGCCAGCCTGTGCACTGGGAATGCACGCTGAGGTGGTGCCACAGAGCTTCACGCTGCTTGCAATGGGGAGGAGCCCTGGCCCTTTTTCCTGCATGGAAACTGGAATTCAATCTGCTGGGCGGGAAGTGCTCTAGCAGGGACTCTGGCCTTGTAAGAGTCCCTGTTTCCCATTTTCTTCCTTTTCACACAATAAAACCCTGTCTCATTCATCATTCAAAATGTCTGCGAACCTGAATTGTTGTGGCTGTGGGACAAAGAACCCCATCTTTAGCTGAACTAAAAAATGTCCTGCAACAATACCTTTCAGGAAGAAAAATGAGGAAGTAGTTATTGAGCAGACAACCGTTTGTGCCACAGATAATACAAGGAGAATGTATACACACCCACGCTCACACACACTTTTATACACTTTCTTTAATATCTCCTTTTTATTCTTAGAAACTTATCAAAGCCTCTGAGTCAACATGTATAGTCAAAAATAGGTTATTGAGATAATATTTATTAAATGAAAAGAAAGTTCATGAATGTTTAAATCTACTTCAAGTTTTTTCCACAGGCTGCCTTCCAAGTTTTTAGCCTTCTTTCACAATTTGATTTGTCAGTCATCAAAATTTATATGCTGTACATGTTTATTATTTATATTGTCTGCATGAGTGAAGTATTTTTTTAAATTAATGCAAATGTAGATATGAAAACTTTCTTCCAAGATAATGAGTTTCCATTTGGTTAGAAAATGCTAACATTAAAATGGGGTTTGATCTTTGTCTCCCTGTGCTGCAAAAGGAGCTTTGCTCCCATCTTTACTGCTACATCTCCTACTCTTCAGAAGTCCCTAGGTTACTCTACCACAGTCTCTGTGGCCCTGTGACCTGCAAGTACTGGGAGATCTGTAGGAAAAATGCAGGGACATGCCAGAAGCTGGGAAATAAGACTGTCATTATTCAGGGATGTGGTCATAAAATTCTCTCTGGAGGAATAGACATTTCTGGACCCTGTTTAGTGAAATTTTATAGGGATGTGATGTTACAAAACTACAGAAATCTGGTCTCAAGAACAGCCAAGATGACTGACTAGATGTGGCCAAGAATATCTTCTTTCCATTCAGCGACCAAGCCTCCAAGAAGACCAGCACGCTAGAGCAAATCTTTGGAAGAAAGGCATTGAGAGTGGACAGCGGGAAGACACAAATGCAGGGATGAAGGTGGAGGAAGCCAGAAACCTTGCGTGGGATTTCCAGGCACCAGGACTAGTTCCTGCCCCCAGGTTGTTCCGGGGGATGGGGTGAGATGAATAGGCATGAAATGACCCATTATCACCAAGGACTACCATAGTCCTAGCTACAGAAGACCCCATGACCCTCACAGACAATTGAGCTGGCAGAGGGCTGCTTTGGAGAATTGGCAGGGATGAGATTTCAGCCTGTGCAGAGCCCAGAGCATTTGGCGTGGAAACAGCTGCAGTGGAGCATAGCTGTTGTTACCCATGTCCCCAAATTTACCATGCTCTTGGCCTTTGTTGACTGTTGGACCTGGACAAAACAGGGTTATCTTGCTGTGGGATGGGACCAGTCTGAACGCACCACTGCCTGCTGTTCTCTCCCAGAGTCCTTGCCTAGCCACACCACTTGCGACACAATCTCTGCTGCCCAACTGAGGTGCTTTACAAGGGTCACTGCCATAGTTCCTTTGCAGGCAGACCCCACATTACCACTGGAGAGCTTCTGCCCCACCAGTGCACACCTGTCCACAGTGTCCCTCCACTGCTTTGCTGGCACACATTCACACAAAACGTCACCTCACTGCATCTGAAAACTGTTTTTCAAATTTTATTTTTTGAGACACATATTCTGTCTTTCATGGTATAACTTTCTTTTCGGACCTGTCTCAGATTTTTCTGGTTTCACATACTAAAACATATCAAATTAAAAACACCACCGAGTACCAAATATTTTTGAAAACGTTGATAATGAAACTACAGCATGCCTTGCTGGTGGACGTGAAAAATTTTGGAGTCACTTCTGCAAAGGTTTCACAGGTCCATATAGAGTTAAACATATACCTACCGTATGACCCAACAATTTATTCATAGTTATTCACTTTGAACAATAAATCATACAAAGGACTACTACAATGCAAAATCTATTAATATTTACTTTAAAAATTGATGAATGTAAAGAAATGCTAAGTGAAAGAAGCCAGATCAAAATTGTATACATTGTATAAATATGCTTTTATCAAGTTTAAGAGTAGACAAAATTTATTCCTGTTATTAGAAATAATAATGTTTGCCTATGGGTACTATAATTGACTAGAAGTGGGCTTGGGGAAGCTTCCTGGAGTGATGGAAATGTTCTATATCTTGATTAGGATTATGTCTACATGGGTATATAAATTTTTTAAAAAACATTTAACTTATACACAAATGTTTGCATTTCACTTTGTTTAAATTTTAACTAAGATAAAAAAAAACAGTTATCAGATATTAGAAACATATTTAGTCCCCATCTTGATAAGACCTCTTTGTTGTTGTCTTAAATTTGTATCCTTTATTTTGCAATTTTTTTCTATAATTCTATAAGAAAGGCATTGGACTAGTGTCAGATAATATGTATTTTCATCCTATCATACTAGTTTAATGATCTTTAGATAATTTCAAAGTTTTCAACGTCCATGGGATTATTAAAACTGAGGAACACTGTAAGGTACATAAAAAAGGTTAAACTGAATTAGAGTATTCCCATAGAATGCCTTGCAGGCCTTATGTATAAAGGGTTCTCTTTGATGAATAATTGAAATTTTTAATCCCTCAATAATGCAAATTAAAGCTTTCAACTTACTTTGCCTTTCATCCAGACTTAGAACATTTGTCCAGAGCCCTATGGAAGTTTATCTTACTCTTGGCTCACACCCAGAGGTAATTGACTAAGGCATTTCGAATGAAGCATCCTTTAGAGCTCCAAACTATCTTGATAACCCATATAACTCTATGTGTACACCATTTCCTCTTGATAAAATCACTCAATTTATAAGAAAAGATTAGTTGATGATATTAGAGTGAGAATAATATCATTGACATTTTGAGATTTTATTCTTTCATGAGGCAAAATGATATTGCTCTGTAGAAACTGTGCCTTCTTTGAAGTAGTATAGTTAATGATAGCACTGAATAAGTATCAACAGTAGACAAAATCCTCTTAGGAAATTGCAGCCAGACAACAAGCAAACAAGTTCATTGTGGCTATAGTCACCCAGTTTTGAAGAAGTAGGAAACATTTTCTACTTCATTGTTCCTTTCACATATTCTTAGGAAAATCTGTTTTATTCAATCACAGCAAAGAACACCTCCGGCTGGTGATAAATTTTTTGAACAGCTTCTTAGTATAACAAGCCCCATGTGACCTGATGCAGTGTGTTATTCAGGCAGACTAGAATTTTTCCATATGGAAAATGTCTTTATTGTCAGTTTCCTTGTTAAATCAAATACAAAAGCTGTTTTGGAGCCATTCTATTCTGTTGTAACTAGGTCTACCTGTATAGCACTTACATAATCTATAGAAATATTAACACTTTGTATATATATTGTTATGATTTTCCATCCTGTTTTTATGAAGTTATAAAGAACTTAAAGATTCTTATGCTAGAAAACACTGTATGATGTGAAATTTGCAAAAATACTTTATACATCAAAATACTCAGGTAAAAAGTTCTAAGTAGAATGACAAACACAATTTAAATCAATCTCAGGGTTAGATCATTTGCTGTTTGAGACAATGCAAATATTTGTGAATTACTTTCCTTAGAATATTTTGCTATTTCTCACACTTTTTGTTCCAGAAGTTATAAAAATTGTAAGATCACCATTTTTTAATTTATATCACATTTCTCTTAATCTCATCTCTAAATTCCTTTTACTTGCATTTAAACTGTCACCTGCATCTCAAACGAAGCTTTGCTAGCTCATAAGAAGCTCTTTTATTTTCAAGTCTAATAGTCTCAAGAGTAATCCCAAAGCCATTACCAAAAATATACATATTTAGAAGGGCTGGCTATTAAAGGAACATTGGAATCTCAATTTTACTTTGATATAAATGGAAGGACATGGTTGTTTTTTAAATATTCTTCTAAGAACATTCTTTATAATAATTTTGCTTTCATCAACTTTCAGTTTTGTCACTTTTCTTTTTCCAGAAAATCCTTTTCAGTTAAAATACAACCTAGAAGTGAGAAATAGAGTCACTTCCAGCTTAAATAGCTTTTCCTAACCTGTTCCTTAGTGCTAAGTTGCATAACTAATTTTCACATATTTACTTAGTACACTTAACACATATTTAGACACTCAAAGATACACAGTGCAAATAAAACTACTACTCCTACTACTATGTATTATTATGATAGTATCTAACATTGAGAGCTCACCTGTGTCTGAAACCTCATGTTTTTAAAAAATTATGAGATAGATGTCATTATTACCCCCACAGTGTCACACAGACAGTAGGAAATAGATTCAATCCCAGGCTTATGTGACTCCAGCACATGTGTTCTTAGGCAGCCATGAGAAAAATGGCTGTTTTATTCACTATTGTATCTCCCAGTGCCTATGATGAATAGTAGGTTTTCAAAAAATATTTGATGAATGAGTGACTGATAACTGCCCTGAAACAACTTACAGATTATTTGGAAAGAGGTGTCATATACAGTATATATCATACAAAAAGTTATATAAGGAATCACAAGTTAAATATCACACATTGTTTGAAAACCATATTTTAAAATATTCCTAAAATTTGAGATTTTGTGAAGAGTTGTTCTGGTATTTTTTGGTAGCGAGGAAGAATAGTTGGGAAAGGAAGTTTTCCTTGGGTCTAAATGGATGACAGTCTTTATTAAAAGTTGATTAGCCAAGTTAGGGAGGAAAGCAATGTAAAAATAAAACAGGTCCACATATGTAGTCCATGAGGATGAGTAAACAAAATAAAAATATCAGTACAAATAGCTGTTTTGTGATACCCTTCTATTATATGAGATAATCAGTCTCCATTTAAAAACTTTCAAAATATCTGGTCTAATTCAATAAGTACAACTATATATTTTTGTTGTACAGAATATTTTTAAATTTTCTTTTACTACACTTATATACTCTTCTCAAATTCATAGAAGTCTTTCTAAAGCTATGCTTTTCTGGATTACATACCAAGCATTGAAAGCTAATGTTCCTGAAATATACTTTCCCTGTTTATATAATGTCTTCCAGACAATTTATATTCAGTTTTCACCTAAGATTTGATCCAAGTATTTCCAATTATGTTAAATATGTCATGTTGAAACAAGAAATTTCTCTGCAGAAGGCTTAATTTGACTCAATCTTTGGTGCAGAAAGATTATTTATAGTAATGTTTTTACTTAAATCTGTATGTGAAAAATAAGCTGTAAAGACAGAGGGAAAGTGGAAGCAAAAAACTATAGAAACATTTTATAATTTTTTTTCTAAAGTCAGATGAATATCATTATTTTTAACAGTGTTTTGCATTATGACCGGGTTTTAATAATTAAAATTAAAGAAATGAAAAACACAAAAATCAAAAAGACCTAGATAATGATGCAGGAGCATCAACATAAAATAAGTTACAACAAAACATTGTATTAAAATGGAAAAAAGAACCCATATATCCTTACAAGACCCCAGAAATGTTCAGAACCTGGAGGAAGCATTTATAGTAAAAGTAAAGAGTAGAATATAGAAAGATTCTTAGAAACTCTATTATGAGAACACATTTTCCAGCAATGCAATGGAGTATGGTAAGAAAGGACAAGACATTGGGTTCATTAAGATATGATGTTCAAAGTACTTATCAACAAGGAATTGCAAGGCTAATGAGAATGGATTCTCAACCAATGAAGGGGGAAGCTGGCTACTCTGTTGTACAGGTTTGTACCAGCTGAATATCAGTTCTGGGTTTAGGAACTATTGAGTCTCACTCAAGGAGTGTCAAGAATAGTCCCATGGTAGCAGCTCTATGGCCAGCTTAGAAAAAAATCTGTCCATATAAAGGAAGACTGGTGGAAGCCTCTGGAAAAAGATGTTCAGGAAAATTAAACAATAGAGAAGATGCTATGGTAAATAATATGATGGAGCATCTGGACTAAAATAAGGATATCTGGAAAACTATGAAATGCAAGAAACAGCCAAAAATAACCTAAAGAAATAAAAAAATGTAAATAAATATATCTGATAATAATCTATATCCAGCAAGTAATGTTGGCATAATAATTATATGCATGCTGTTTAATAATTTAAGTAATATTGTGTTCTCTATATATGTTATATAGATAGATACATATGTGTGCATAAACACATATATACAAACAAGGAGATGAGGGGCAGTAAGAAAGAGAGGAGGTACAAGACAGCTAAATCTTAATTTTTTATAATAGAAAGTCAATAATGCTACCTGGAAATAACTAAAAGAGCATAATTGAATTGTCTGTAACACAGAGAATAAATGCTTTAGGGAATGAATACCCTATTTTACATGATATGATTGTTATTCATTGTATGCCTTTATCAATACATTTCACGTACTTCATAAATATATACACCTATTATGTACCCACAAAAATTAAAATAAAAAATTTTAAGAGGACTATCTGAAAATGTTTAAAATTAATGAACCCAGAAAAGGCTTTCTTATATGTGTATTGCTTAGAAATATGGACATCATTATTAGATGAAACAACTACAAAAATTAGAAGTATCGGCCGGGCGCGGTGGCTCAAGCCTGTAATCCCAGCACTTTGGGAGGCCGAGACGGGCGGATCACGAGGTCAGGAGATCGAGACCATCCTGGCTAACATGGTGAAACCCCGTCTCTACTAAAAATACAAAAACTAGCCGGGCGAGGTGGCGGGCGCCTGTAGTCCCAGCTACTCGGAGGCTGATGCAGGAGAATGGCGTGAACCCGGGAGGCGGAGCTTGCAGTGAGCTGAGATCCGGCCACTGCACTCCAGTCCGGGCGACAGAGCGAGACTCCGCCTCAAAAAAAAAAAAAAAAAAAATTAGAAGTATTTGCCTTTGGAGATCAGGGCTAGGATGGATGAGAGCAAGAAACTACTATATTTCATTAAAAGTTATGTTTATAATTTATCTAGACACATTCAACCTCACATAAAAAAAAAAAGAAAACCAAAACAAACCAAACAAAACAAAAAATTAGAAAAAGAATAAAACAGAAACTTTTACAGGAGTGAAAAGCAACAGCTCATTGAAAAGCATTACTCTGTGGAAACCGAAATGGCCAGGGCAATTCCCTTTCATTTTCCCCCAGTCCCACTAACCATATACATATATAGAGAGAGAGAGAGGTATTCATAAATCTGAGTGCCTCTTAAAAGAAGAGATACAGGTGGTAGAAGTGACTGTGCTCTCTGGGGATTAGGTGGGTGCCAAGGTAAATGTCCTCAGTATACAAACTGACAATATTAAAATTAATTTGAGCACTGTGTTCCTGAAAAACAATGGCAATTTAAAAACCTTTCCCCCTTTTGTGTTTCCAGTAACGGCTTACTGCAAAGAATCATACTTACTCCTGTAATTTAGATAAGACTCTAGATACCCCACTTATTTATTTATGACACGGATAGACAATTACCTTTCAAATTTTCAGTATTTGCCTCATTGCACCTACTATGCACCCCAAAAATTAAAATTATAAATAAACAAAAGCAAAATAATAAGTCTTCTAATAAAGATATACAGAAGTTAGTCTTCAAAGAAGATTGTATCTTGTTCCTCACTGAGGTAAGCTATATGATATTTATGCAACCACAGAGCTCAAAATAATAATAGCTAACATTTACTGAGTTCTGAAAATTGGTGAGATGCTATTTACTTATTAATAAATGTTTGCAACAGTATGAGATAGGTACTATTATTAACATCTTCTCACAGATAAGCAAACTGAGATACAACGGGTTAAGTAACTTTCTAAGGTCACAAAACAAAGAAGTAATGGAACTAGAATTTGAATTCCTGCAGTTTTAACCACATAAATCTAGTTCTTAACCATTGTAATATACAACCAGCATAATAGCCCTCATATTTCATGCAACACTTTCTTCTTTGTATAGCTCTACTGTACTTATACTCAAAAAAAAAAAAGAAAATGTGATCTTTGAAATTAGAATTCAATATGTGATGTGATTTAACAGCATTCTCAAAGTAAAAGACTTGAAAATAAAATCAATCAAAGTTTCAACAGTAGTTTTCTTCATATGAACCTTGTATGGGTTTTTATTTTCTTCTTGCTTTTCTGTATTTTCTAATTTTTCTAAAGTGAAAATGAATTGCTTTTATAAGAAGGAAAAATGTTGAGGCTGTTGCTTAATTTAAAATATTCTGCCTATGCTGCAATGAATAAGATTGCTTTCTTTTATATGCCAGTTCTTAAAAGCTATGCCATTTCCTTGTTGCTATGCCCACAGGGCATCTGTTTCTGGTTTATGGGACTTTGATTATAGAAGTTGAATCTCATTTCCAATGCACTTTTTATGTTTAGTAATCACAACAGCTATTAAAAATTCAGATTCCTGGCTACCCCAGAAAAATCTCATTCTGTTTTCAAAATCTGCATTTTTTAGACAGACACTTCCAGTGTTTCTGATGCCGTTGGTCAAAGGACAGAGTGACCATCGGATCTGCAATATATAATCCCAACTAAACTACTTTGGAGAGTGAAAAAGAGTCTGAAAATATTAAAATTATATAATTTAAAAATGTGTATGCATTAACTGACAAATTAGCTTCACTATACTGTTGTGTCTATAAACTAGTTTTATTTAAAAACTATTTTTTAAAGTAAAAATATTGAGTATTCATCCTGTGCCTGGTTTATTTCACTTAGCATAAGTCCTCTGGGGTTAGCCATAATCTCACAAAAATGAGGAATCTAAAAAAGTTGATTTCATAGAAATAGAGTCAAATAGTAGTTACCAGAGGCTGGAGGGGGTAGGAAAAAAGAGAAAGATGGAGAGAGTTAGAGTTAGACATGAAGAATATGTTTTGGCATTCTGTTGCACAGTGAAGTGACTATAGTTAATGATAATATATTGTATATTTCAAAATAGCTAGAAAAGATGATTTTAAGCATTCTCATCATAAAGAAATGATAAATGTTTGAGGTGACAGACATACTATTTACCCAGATTTGATTATTACACAATGTATGAATATATCCAGACACCAAATTTTACCCTATAATATGTGCGGTTATAATGTTTCAGTTAAAAAATACAAGCTAAAATAGCATTAAAGACATATTTTGCTGTGAAATGGTTCATTTAGAACTTAGAAAGGCATAAATATTTTGATTATAAAGCAAACGATAAAGTTACTCCTATTTCTACCATGAAAATAATCACTGTGAAAGGTAGGAAAAGAATAAATCATGCAGTTGGAATTGAGAATAAATTATATGCATGCCATAAAATAGTAAAATTATTTCGAAAGTAAGACAGCATATTTGTATATTAAATTATGTTAAAATTAAACTATATAATGTCTGTAAACATTAAAAATAAGTTGAAACACTTATTCTTGGTACATTTTCATGTACTTTAATCAGTTTCTTAGCTATACCTGTCTGTAATACCATGCAATTGTATTTTTCAAATTGAAATACATTTTAAATGTGGTCTTATTCTTTTCATTTTTTCCCAAAACATTCTTGAAAGTTGCATTTCATGGTTAATAAATTTGAAATGTTTTATATCATCAATTGATTCTTCTCTTCACTCTATGATAGTTATATTGCGATAACACTGTCAGTAACTCCTGAGTACCTGAGAAACCCAGAGAAAATTCTACTAAATGTAATATATTACTAATTCTATTGTTTGAATAAAATGTACATTTGCTTTAATTTAAATATACTGTTTTGCCTCTATTCAGAGTATTATTTTTGACAAATGTTTTTACAAGACAAAACTCATCAAAAATTTATTTTCTTTATTAAGCTTTTTAATGTTTTACCAAATTTTGATGTTGCAAAACCCTAGACTTCTTTATTTTACTCTATTCTGGTAACGAATATAAATTTAACCAATTAAAATAGTTACTCCTTTAAAAAATTACAAATTAATGTATTACAAAGTGCCATTAAAGAATTTCAGAACTTCAAAATTAATTTTTTAACAAAATTTAAACTCAAATGAACTAATTCAGGCCCCCTTCTATAATAACAAATTTCAACATTTCTGTTTACAAGTGTATTAGTACATTTTACATTGCCATGAAAGAATACTGGGGACTGGTTAATGTATAAAAAAAACAGGTTTATTTGGCTCACAGTTCTGCAGAATGTACAAGCATGGCCCAACATCTGCTTGGCTTCTTCTAAGGACTCAGGAAACTTTTACTCATGGCAGAAGGCAAAGGGGGAGCAGGCATGTAACATGAAAGAGAGGGAGCAAGAGAGAGAGAGAAGGAGACTCCAGGCTCTTTTAAGCAGCCAGCTCCCATGTGAACTAATAGAGCGAAAACTCACTCATGACCCTGAGGACAGCACCAAGCCAGTCATTAGGGATCCAGTTGCATGACACAAACACCTCCCATTAGACCTCACCTCCAACTTTGGAGGTTACATCTCAACATGAAATTTGGAAGGGACAAGCATCCAAACTATATAATTAATTTGCTTTTAATCATTGTGATTCATTAAAAGTTTGAAAAGACACTTTTTTTGGTGTTTAATTTGTTGTGTATTAAATATTTCCAACTAATTTTGATAAAAATTTAAGCAAAATTTAAATAACTCATTTATAAAAACGGTTCTTCAGACATTTCTAAACTCTAATTGATGATGGACAGCAAAAAGAGAAAGCAGGTACATGCAGATGTAATTTGGGGTGTCCATCACCTAAAGCATTTATCATTTCTATGTTCTGTGCCTGGACACAGCATCATTTATTGAATTGTGTGTCCTTTTCCTAATGAATGTTCTTGATGCTCTTTTCAAAAAAGAGCTGGCTGAAAGTACGTGAACTTATTTGAGTTCTCTGTTCCATACTCTTTGCCTATGTGTGTTTTTATATGTATGTCAAACTGTTTTGCTTACTATAGCCTTGTAATATATTTTAAAGTTAAGTAACATGATGCCTCCAACTTTATTCTTTTTGTGCAGGATTGCTTTTGCTATTTGGTCTCTTTTAGTTTCACATAAATTTGAGAATTTTTTTTCTATTTCTGTGATAGAGATTGCATTGAATATTTAAATTGCTTTGAGTATATGGTCATTCCGACAATATTAACTCCTCTGTTCCATGTGTATGAGATATCTTTCCATTTGTTTGTGTCCTCTTCAGTTTCTTTCATCAGTGTTTTGTAGTTTTCTTTCTAGATGTCTTTTACTTCCTTAGTTCACTTTATTTCTAGGTATTATATTTTTTAGGTATTTTAAATGGTCTTGCCTTCTTGATCTCTTTTTTCAGCTATTTTGTTATTTTGAATAGAAAAACTATTGATTTTTATATTTTGATTTTGTATCTTGAAATTTTCCTGAATTTGTTTATCAGATCTAAAAGTATTTTGTGGATTTTTTAGTTTTTTTCTAAAGATAAATTCATGTCATAGGCAAAGAGAAATTCATTTGACTTTGTTTGTTTTCAATTTGGGTGCCTTTTATTTTTTCTCTGGACTTACCACTCTGGTTTCCAGTACTGTGTTGAATATGGATGGTCAAAGTGGGCAGTCTTCTCTTTTTCTAGTTCTTAGAGAAAAGAGCTAGGAATTTTTTTTTTTTTTTCCATTCAGTGTGATGTTAACTGTGGCTTTATCATATATGGTCATTATTATGCTGAGGTATGTTCCTTTAATACCTAGTTTGTTGAGAATTTTTATTATGAGGGGTGTTGAATTTACTCATGCTTTTTCTGCATCTATTGGGATGATCAAATAGTGTTTGTTCTTCATTTGACTGATGTGATGTATTAGATTTATTGATTTGTATATGGTGAACCATCCTTGTATCCCTGGGAGAAATCCCACTTGATCATGGTGTATTGGCTTATTGATGTGCTATTGGATTCAGTTTGCTAGTAGTTTTTGAAAATTTTGCATTTAAGTTCATCAGAGATATTGAAAATATAACATACCAAAATTTTCTTTTTTGCTGTTGTGGTGTCCATGTGTGTTTTGGTTATCAGAGTAATACTGGCCTCATAGAATCAGTTAGGGAGAATTCCCTCCTCTTGAAATTTCTGGAGTAGTTTGAGGAGAATTAGTGTTCTTCTTTGAAAGTTAGGTAAAATTTAGTTGTAAAACTATCCAGTCCTGGCCTTTACTTTACTGGAAAGCTTTTTATTACTGTTCAATCTCATATAATTGGTCTTTTCAGATATTTGTTTCATCCTGATTCAATCTCAGTGAGTTGTATGTGTTCAGGAATTTATTTCATCTAGGTTTTCCAGTTTTTTAGTGTATAGTTGCTCATAATAATCTCTGATGATATTTTTTTTAATTTTTGTACTATCAACTGTAATATTTTAGTTTTCATTTATGGTTTTATTTGGTCGTCTGCCTTACCGGTGGTTTATCAATTTTGTTTATTTTTTCAGAAAACTGACTTTTATTTTGTTGATTTTTTTGTTTTCATTTTTGTTGTCTTTTTTAGTATTTGTAGTGTTTAGTTATCCTCTTGTCTTTATTATTCCTTTTACTAATTTGGGTGTTTAAATGTTCTTGCTTTTCTCATTCCTTGAGGTATATTACCAAATTCTTTATTTGGAATTTTCCTACTTTCTTGATGCAGGTGTCTGTTGCTATAAAATTCTCTTTTAGCACTGCTTTTGCTGTATCCCATAGGTTTTGGTATGTTATATTTCTATTTTCAGTTGTTTCAAAGGTTTTTAAACTATTATCTTAATTTTGTTTGGACTCATGGTCATTCAAGAGCATGTTATTATATGTGTTTGTACAATTTCCAAATATCTTTTTGTTATAGATTTCTAATTTTATTTCATTGTGGTCTGAGAACATACTTGATATGATTTTATATTAAAAAATAAGTTTTGGCTTGTATCTTATCTTCATAAATGATCTATCCTGGAGAGTATTCCTTGTGCTGATGCAAAGAATGTGTATTCTATAACTGTCAGATGAAATTAAAAAAAAAAAATTTCCAGCATTTTGGGAGGCCAAGGTGGGTGGATCAACAGAGGTCCAGAGTTGGAGATCAGCCCTGCCAAAATGATGAAACCCTGTCCCTATTAAAAATATTTTAAAAATCAACCAGGCATAGTGGTGCACACCTGTAATCCCAGCTACTAGGGAGGCTGAGGCAGGACAATTGCTGGAACCAGGGAAGTGAAGGTTGCAGCAAGCTGAGATTGTGCCACTGCACTCCACTGGGCAATAGACTGAGACTTTGTCTCTAAATAAATAAATAAATGCATAAAGGAATAAATAAAAATTAAATATATATTTAGTCAATTTGGTCTACAATGCAGTTTAAATTCAATATTTCTCATTAGTTTTCTCTCCAGATGATCTGCCTTATGCTGTTAATATTCATGGGTGTTAATGTCCAAAACTATTGTTGTATTAGAGTCTATCTCACTCTTTTGATGTAATAATATTTGCTTTATATATCTTGGTTCTTTGATGCTGGGTACATATATAGTTAGAATTGTTATATCTTCTTGCTGAATTAATCCCTTTATCATTATATAATGACCTTCTTTGCCTTTCTTCTACTATTTTTGAAGTAAAGCATGTGCTATCTGATGTAAGTATAGCTGTTCCTCTTCACCTTTGATTTCTGTATGCAAGTAATATATTTTCCCATCCCTTTACCATCAGACTACATTTGTCTTTACAGGTGACAAGAGCTTCTGGTAGGCATCACATAGTTGAGTCGTACATATTTTCTCCACTCCCATCCTGGCAAACATGGTGAAACCCTGTCTCTACTGAGAAAATACAAAAAACTAGCCGGGCGAGGTGGCAGGCCCCTGTAGTCCCAGCTATTCGGGAGGCTGAGGCAGGAGAATGGCGTAAACCCAGGAGGCGGAGCTTGCCGTGAGCTGAGATCTGGCCCCTGCACTCCAGCCTGGGCAACAGAGCGAGACACCGTCTCAAAAAAAAAAAAATTTTCTCCACTCAGGCAGTCCATATCTTTTAAGTGAAATATGTAATTGGTTTATATTCAATGCTATTATTGTTGTTTGAGGGCTTGAAATGGTTTGGCTGTGTCCCCACCCAAATCTCACCTTGAATGTCCATAATCCCCATGTGTTGTGGGGGAGACCAGGTGGGAGGTAATTAAATCACAATGGTTGGGGGGAGGATAATCCCCAGGTGTTGTGGGAGGGACCAGGTGGGAGGTAACTGAATCACAGCAGTGGAGGGGGGCAGGTACCTCCATGCTGTTCTTGTGATAGTAAGTTCTCAGGAGATCTGATGCTTTTATAAAGGGCTTTTCCCCCTTCTCCTGGGCACTTTGCCTTGCTGCCACTATGTGAAGAAGGACATGTTTGCTTTCCCTTCTGCCATAATTGTAAGTTTCCTCAGGACTCCCCAGCCATGCAAAACTGTGAGTAAATTAAACCCTTTTCTTTGTAAACTACCCAATCTCAGGCAGTTCTTTATAGCATGTGAGGATGATGTAATACAGTAAATTGGTAGCAAGGGACCAATTGGTGCCAAGGGAGTGGGTGCTGTCATAAGGATACATGAAAATGTGGGAGCAACTTTGGAACTGGGTAACAGGCAGAGATTGGAACAGTTTGGAGGGCTCAGAAGAAGACAGGAAAATGTGAGAAAGTTTGGAACCTTCTAGAGACTTGGAGGGCTCAGAAGAAGACAGGAAGATGTGGAAAAGTTTGAAAATTCATAGAGACTTATTGAATGGCTTTGGAAAAATGCTGATAGTAATATGGACAATGAATTCCAGGCTCAGGTGGTTTCAGGCAGAGATGAAAAACTTGTTTGGAGCTGGAATAAAGTTGCCCCTGCCCTGTGGCACTTTGAACTTAAGAGAGATGATTTAGAGTGTATGGTGGAATAAATTTCCAATCAACAAAGCATTCAAGGGGTGACTTGGGTGCTGGTAAATGCATTCAGTTTTATGTATTCACAAATATATGGTTTGGGATTGGAAGTTATGTTTAAAAGGGAAGCAGAGCATAAAAGTTTGAAAAAGTTTGCATCCTAATGATGCAATAGAAAAGAGAAACCTATTTTCTGAGAAGAAATTCAGGCTGGCTGCAGAAATTTGCATAAGTAGCAAGGATCCCAATGTTAATCATGAAGACAATGGGGAAAATGTTTCCACACATGTCAGAGGTCTTCATAGCAGCCCTTTCCATCACAGGCCTGGAGGCCTAGGGAAAAAAAAATAATTTTGTGGTCTGGATCCAGGACCTTGCTGCTTTGTGCAGTCTTAAGACTTGGTGCCCTGCATCCCAGCTGTGGCTAAAAGGGGCCAATGTACAGCTCAGACCATTGCTTCAGAGGGTACAAGACCCAAGCCTTGGCAGCTTATATGTGGTGTTGGGCCTACAGGGGCACAGAAGTTAAGAATTGAGGTTTGGGAACCTCCACTAAGCTTTCAAAACATGTATCGAAATGCCTGAATGTCTAGGCAGAACTTTGCTGCAGGGGTGGAGCCCTCAGGGAGAATCTCCGCTAGGATGGTGCAGAAGGGAAATGTGGGATCGAAGCCTCCACACAAAGTTTCCACTGGGGCACATCCTGGTAGAACTGTCAGAAGAGGGCCAACATCCTCCAGACCCCAGAATGGTAGATCCACTGTCAGTTTGCACTGTGTGCCCGGAAAAGTCACAGACACTCAATACCAGCCCATGAAAGCAGCCAGGATGGAGGCTGTACCCTGCAAAGCCAGAGGGCTGGAGCTGCCCAAGGCTGTGGGAAGCCCACGTCTTGCATCCATGTGACCTCAATGTGAGACATGGAATCAACGGAGATCGTGTTGGAGCTTTAAGATTTATTTGACTGCACTGCTGGGTTTTGGAATTGCCTAGAGCCTATACCCCCTTCACTTTGGCGAATTTCTCCCATTTGGAATGAGTGTATTTACCCAATGCCTGTACCCCCATTATATCTAGAAAGTAACTAACTTTCTTTCCATTTTACAGGCTCATGGGCAGAAGGAACTTTCCTTGTCTTAGATGAGACTTTGAACTTGAACTTTTGGGTTAATGCTGGAATACGCTAAGATCTTGGGGGACTGTTGTATAGGTATGATTGTGTTTTGAAATGTGAGGACATGGGATTTGGGAGAGTCCATGGGCAGAATGACATGTTTTGGCTCTGTCCTTACACAAATTTCATCTTGAATTGTAGTTTCCATTATCCCTATGTGTTATGGGAGCAACACAGTGGGAGGTAATTGAATCATGGAAGCAGTTACTTCCATGCTTTTCTCATGAAAGTGAGTGAGTTTTCATGAGATCTGATGGTTTTATAAGGGACTTTTCCCTTTTTGCTTGGCAAGTCTCTTTCCTGCTGACACATGAAGAAGGATGTGTTTACTTTCCCTTCTACCATGATTTTAAGTTTCCTGAGGCCTCCCCAGCCCTGGTGAACTATAAATCAATTACACCCCTTTCTTTTATAAACTACCCAGTCTCTGGCATTTCTTTATAGCAGCAAGAGAACAGACTAATATAGGACTGATTCCTGTCATTTTCTTAATTGATTTCTGGTTATTTTGTAAATCCTATATTCCAAAGACAGACTCTCTTACCTACAAATGCTGTCACTGCTGGATGCTGTCACCAGGACTAAATCATGAGCCACTGGCAGTAATTCTGCCACCCCCAACACTGGGGATGCCACACATTTACAAATACCCCAAGGACAGATGAACTCACCCACAGATACCACCTGCAGCAAAAGCGTGCACTCCCCAGCTGCCTGCCTACAGGTACTCCAACGAAAAGCAACCCCACCCTCCCCAACATCAGGATCACAGATCAGTGGCTTCCACCTCTACCTGAGCATTACACCAGAGGCCTAGGAATTAGCCTGCCTCTGCCTACAACTTCAACACCCATATGCACCACCAAAGAGACAAGGAGAAGATGGCCTGGAACAGCTCCACTTCATGCAGTAACTTATCATGTTCTCTGGGAGCCTGAATATTGCCCTTCCCCATCTACCACCACTGGCACCTAAGCAGTCCTCTTGCAGGCCTGAGGATGGGCCCACCCAACCTGCTGTTACCACCATAGCTGGCACTCACTCTAACATGTAACCTGAGGGCCTGGGGACTGGCCCACCCAGCTCATTGCAGCCACTGCCAACACCAGTGCATACTGCTTGATTAAATACATTAAAGTGAACTGGGATGTTTGATTACCCTCCACATGGTACTTCTAGCTTCCCTCATTATTTTGTCTAGTAGTGTTCACACTTGTAGTGAACAGTGTCTCGTTTTATCATTTGGGTAAATCTGAAAAACCCCATCCAAACAGTGTAAGTAACATATCGTTTTAAGGACAGCTGAAGAATTCTTACTGCTAAAACAAAGTGAGTTGAAGCATGAGCAGCTAGAGATTGCTCACTACTTCTGTCCTCAAGTGGTGTTACTCAGAGTAGGCCTGCCAGAAGTAGAAATCAAACAGCCTGGCAGTTGTTGGGGTTAATGAGAAATGTGATAAATAAAGGTTAGGTTGTTATGAAAGATGCGCTGGACAAGGCTGAGCAGTCATGCTGTAGAACTGTCCTGTATATTTGGTTGTAGCATGGCACTCTTGTTACAGAAGTTTTATCACTTATTATATGGTCTACAACTGTTTATTAATTTTATTCTTTGCCAGTTCTTTTTACATTTTGTACTGTAATGAGCACTTTTATGAACCAATAAACTAAGAAGTGTGTGTTTATTGAAAAGTGATGTCAATTTTTCAAGAAGTAGATGATACATGTGTCATTCTAAATTAATTTCATTTATATGATTCTAGCTTTTTATATGTATAAATAAAAAATAAGTAGCTTTGGCTGTAAGCTGGGGATGTCAGTGGGGCTCTAGGGATGTAAAGATGTGGGGACTATTGAGCCCCAGGGCAGGATGCAGTCTCGTGGGGACAGAGATCTCAAAGCAACACCAAATTGCAGTTGCTTAGGTCTAAGATGGTGTGTAGGACCCAACATGAACTTTCTCTCTAGGGCAATGTTATTGCACAATCTCCAGGTAGCTCTCTACATTACCCTAAGGGCCCATTAGCATCAAGGCATTCTCTCATGGCTAGGATTGCAAGAGTTTCCGTGGGAATGTGGACCACTGGGGATCTCTCGCTAACCCTTTACTTGCATTATGGGGGCTCACCAGGCTCCTAGCCAATCCCTGTCTAGCAGGCTGCCTTAATTTCCTTTTCTTCCTTGCTTCAGGTGTTTTCTGTCACTTTGCTGTTGAATTCCAATGTGCCCTCTTAGATAATCTATTAGAAGTATGATTATCTGTTCATTATTTTGGTTCTTACTTTTTGAGGAGATAAGTAACAGGTGCCTTTAATCAACCATCTTGAAGCCACCCTACAGAAGATTACAAAAATATTATTCAACACCATCTTTATCACATGAAAGATTATAGTTCAATCAGTTACTTTTGTTCGTGTAAATATTTGTAAATGTTGACAGCTATGTTCTCTACATTGATTGATAGAATATCACATCACTTTATGAGGCAATTATAATTTATGTATGTGAAAGGTAGAAGGTTGTACCACCACTGCTAACATCATCCAACATCCCATGCCTTCTGCCCAGGAGCTCAAGGACCTGCCCACTCACACACCCATTGCCACCACTACCAGAACCAAGGCAAGATGCCTGTAGGCCCAAGAATAGGCCCACATGGATGCAATAGCACTGGTGACAATGTATCTCAGCCTGGGGCTCAAGAACAGATTATGATAAAACATATTCTTACTAAATTATAGATCCTATAGAATAATTTATCTGGTATTAATGTGTTAAAATGAAATGTCTGAGCAATAACTTAAAACAGACTGAATCTATCAGTGAACCATTTTTTGAGACACATTCCTCTAGAGCTTTCCATGTTGCCTCATCCTCAAATATGTTAAATATTTCCTTAGGTGAAGTATCAATTCATTTCACTGCTTCTCCCAGTGTAACCCTTTGAAAAGTTCCAGGTTCTGGGAGCCAATTCAGGGTCTCATAAATTATTTCAACTGCAGTGGCAAACATATAAGCAAACACAGTATAGCTATCCTCCCCAAGATATTTTCTGAAATAAGAGACTGCTCACTAAGGGGTGAGTAAGGAATTTATTGTAGCCCCTTGGTCACCCATTAGTGAGCAATGCCTAGCTGCTCAAAAACAGTAGATTTTATTATTAGTCATCAAATTTCTGTTTATGGTCTTAATTGGATGTTTTCTGAGCCTGAACTGTGAAATATGGAACCTGATATCATATATACACACACACACACACACATATATATAATTATATTTTTAATATTTTAATTGGGTCTTCCAGAAGGAGCTTTTAATATCTCAATTCATATGTTGTTGTGATAATCTATTTTGTTTGTCTTCACAGTACTGGTAGAAAATGTTTTACATCCATATGATGAATCTCAATTTTTTTTTTTTTAATTTCTGCAGTATCAACTATGTCAGCCTTTGAAAATCAAATGACATCAGTAAAATCATAAAACTCTCTGTTTATAGATTTCAGAACATAATGCTTTATCTACTTTGACTTTAATCTGTACTTGAGAGCATTCAAAATTTGGTTATTTATAGGAGTACTGCTTAAGTCTATTTTGGACAAGGTATAATTTAGGTTTCCAAACTTCTTTCTAACTTCTCTCGGAATTTGAGAATTATCTAATAACAGGTCAATATTTAGCTTATTTCTTAATCAAATATTAGCAATGAGAGTGTATTGGTGGTGGTGATAAATACATGCACTTTGCTTATTTGAAAACATCAATGCCAACATCAAAATTAAACAAAATATTAAAATTAAAACAAAGTTAAATTTTGACATTAAACATTTAGAGGAGGAAGTATTTCAAAGACTATCATAACACCATCACTTTTTTTAAAATAAACTTTTTATTTTAGAGAAGTTTTAGATTTAAAAAAATATTGTGAAAATACTACAGAGTTGTCACATACCCCAGACTAAGCTTCCCCTATTTTTAACATCTTACACATCACTTTTTAAGAAGATCACTCTGGCACTGTACCAAACCAAGTATTATCTATCTCTTGATTTCTTCTTACGCAATACATTTTAAATTCTGGTTTAAGCCACTCAGTCCATTGTTCCGTTACCTGCAGCTGACATTTTACCGATATATATACACACATTAATGTTATAAAATTACTTCTTGGTTTGGACATATGCATCACCATCATTTAGCATTGTTTTCCTTTTCTGTTTACTTCAAGAAAAACATTTCCAGAACTCCAAGTTGCTAGAATAGTCTGATTGGTCAAAATTTTTATGAGGCCAGTATAATAGATCCTAATAGAGTTATGTTGCCTTGGCATTTATTTTGAATATAGGGTTGGCTTTTTCATACCACAAGCAAGGCTCAGTCATCCTTGACACAGTTCCCAGTTCTCTGCCTCCCCCAGTTCCTCAAGCAGATTGATCCATATATCTTTCTTATACAATCACCTCCTACTGACCACATCTTTATGGGACAGCTAGATACTACCTGACTGATCCCCACATCCTACATAGGCTTTGCAGGTAAGCCATAGTGGTCACTTCTCAGTCACAGTGGGAATCGATGGAACTCATGCCTGTTTATTCAAAACCTACCAATTAGAACTCCACACAGAAAACTTACTTGGGTAACACCTTGAATCTCAACGAAGGCTTTGGCCCACAGGTTCCTTTTTCTCTCTTCTTCCCCACCTGTTGGTTGAACCAATGTGTCCCAGACAGCTTCCCTACTTCTTGTTTTCCCTGTGAGGCATGCCGCCTTCTTCTCTCTGGGATTTGTAAGTAATACACTGCTTCTGTTATCTCTTGTGTTTTGTTGAGTTGCCTTCTCTGTGTCACACCTGATTCTCCTCCTGGTCAGGACTCTGCTGGGGAGTGGCTATCTCAGTAAGAATAAACTAGACAGAGGTCAGACAAGAACCAAAAGGGCATATGACAGCATAAGCAAGTTCTTCCTGTGAGGAAGATACCTGGTTACGATCAGGCGCAGGTATTTGGCCATCCACCAGGATAAAGAAGTATCTTGAAAAACATATAAATATTTACCACCAAATTTCTGGGAGCCCTATCTGAGCAAAGCTAGAGTTCAAAGCCACTCTTCAGGGAGAGATTTCAAAAAAAATATTTGAGAAAAAATACAGGGGTCGTACACTTGAGAACATTTTCTAGAAGCTGGTGGCACAGCGCCTTTCCCAAAGTGACTATTCACCTACTTCCCCTGGAAGACTGCAGCAGTACATTTCTGTTCAGCTTACAACGGTCCCACCTCACCAGATCTAAGTGTAGCCTTCTTTTCTAAGTCATGCTATAACAGCAGCTCAGAGAAAGAAATCAATGAGCACCAGAAACCTGGAGTGAGGCCTTTAAGTTTTAATGATTGTATTGTTAACCAAAGTGTACTTTTACTCTTAAACTGCTTGTTTCTTCTTAATCTAAACTTCTTATTTTGTACATTCAAGTGAAAAGAGAAAAATAACTTTAGTTCCTTAGAAAGACATCTGTTTCTTGTCTCACTACTTGTTAAAAAGTGGAAAAAGTTAACAACACATTTTGTCTATAATTCCAATCTTTCTCTCATTTTGTCTTACTAACTACTTATCCTATGCATCTCAGATCATCATCATTGTCTGTGGAAACTTTTCTTTAATCAAATCAGGTTTCACAGTTTACTTATATACTCTCATAACATTAGATAATCTCCTTAATAGCACTTACCTTAAAGTACTTTGCAATTACATACTTAGTTCTGTGAATTTTGATTAGCATATATTTTTAACTATGCTTTGATGGAGATCCATAATATAATTGGCCTACAAAGATATCCTAGTACAGAGCACCACGTTTAGAACTTAGTAGAAACTATATGATCTGGAGACTGCCAGACTGACTTTATGTTGTACCACACACTCCCTCGCTCGCTGTGTTCCAGTCACACTGACTATTTTTCTGTGTCTTGATTCCACTTATTCACCCTGCTTCAAATTTGTTTCCTCTACATATTTCACATCATTCAGATGTCTAGCTAAATACTAACCCTCAGAGAAGTCTTCCCTGACTGCACCCATTACAAAGAATCATCTCTCTATATTATGAGTCACATTATACTGTTTTAGTTTATTTCAGATGAATACTTTTTTTGCTTACTTTTTTTTCCTCTCCTTTCCAGCTTGAATGTGAGCTCTATTGGGGGAAAAGGTCTTGTCATCCCTTGCCACTGCTATATGTTCATTTCTCAAACAACTACCTAGCTAACTATTCAATAACATTTTTGAATGATGAGTTGTGCTCAATAATTATGTGTATAGCAGTTGAGTGAAGTAATCAATTGTTTATATAGCAGAAAATCTTTATCTGAGGAAAAAGTGGCCCACAGAAAGGTTTGGGTGTAGCTTATCATATTTATATAGTTGATAATATGTGTCCATTGTAAATTAAAACCAGGGACATAAAATACTCTTGGGAGATAATTCATTCTAAGGAAAAGGTAGTTGAGGAACCTACGCTGGTTGTAGAAAAGTAGACCCGTTCAAAGTAAAGAGTAACTTTGAGTACAACATGGTAAATGTCAACTAAATTGTTTCCTGCATCTCAGGAAGAGAAGGCTGTGAAAAAACAGCAGGTAACAGGGACTACGGGCAACAATAATTTGCTGTACATTTTGAAATAACTAAAAGAGTATAACCGGATTGTTTGTAAGACAAAGGATAAATGCTTGAAGGGATGGGTATCCAATTTCCCATGAAGTGACTATTACGCATTTGCATACCTGTTCCAAAATATCTCATGTGCTCCAAAAATATATACACCTACTATGTACCAAAACAAATTAAAAATAAAAAAAAAAAAACTTACAAAAAGTACAAAAAAGCTTGAGCAGAGTAGGAATGATGAGAGGGCAGAAGACTCTGGTACTGGAAACAATAGTTCAGCAGTTTCGGCAATGATGATAGGTGATATCTTCAACACAGACACTGGAATTCTAGATATTAGGCATCTGTAGCCTTATCTCAGGTAACAACGTGTATTAGACTAGCCAAGTTGACACACAAAACTATCATAACAACTATATTTTTTGAGTTTCACAAGCTATTTTGTATAAAACACAAATTAGTATGTTGATTGTGAATCTCAGTAATTCCGAAAAATATAAATTTTATCTGGGTATAGTGGCTCATGCCTGTAATACTAGCACTTTGGGAGGCCAAGGCAAGATGATTACTTAAGGTCAGGAGTTTGAGACCAGCCTGGACAATATAGTGAGACCTCATGTATACAAAAATATAAAAAATAGCCAGGCATGGCTGCACACACTTGTATTACTGGCTACTTGGGAGGCTGAAGCAGGAGGATCACCAGAGCCCAAGAGTTCAAGGTTGCAGTGAGCTATGATCACACCATTGCACTCTAGCCTAGGTATAAGGGTGAGAATCTGTCCCCCCCAAAAAAACTTATGACTAGCACTATTTAACAAAGAGTTTGAGACTTTGTCCAGAGCATTACACAAATGAGCTCAAGGAAAAGGTAAGCAGAGTGGCAAAGCATGAGCGTGGGGTGAGTAAAACCTGAGTGCGACTTCAAATTCAGGACTACTGCCTACTGGCTATATAACCTAGAGCAAATCACTTACCTCTTTGAGTTTTGATTTCCTTATCTCTTAAGGAGACATAATAACACCTACGTCGAAGCATTATTATGAAATTGAAGTGAGGTGATGTGTTGAAAATGTCTAGAAAAGGATTTATCCTGTAACAATAGTTTAATTTACTGGCTGCTTTCCATACGTTCAATGTTATTCTGAGCTCTTTTCACAAATCATCTCATATCATTATTTCAATAACCCTAAAAGGACTTTACTATTATTACTCCCATTATAGAGATAAAGAAAAGAAGGCTTGAAACAGTTAGAGAACTAACATTCCCAAGCTGAGATAGCACCACTGTACTCCAGCCTGAGCAACAGAGAGAGACTGTGTGTCAAAAAAAAAAAAAACAAAAAAATTACTTGAAATTTAAATTTTAGTGCCCATAACTAAATTTTTTTTGGAACAGCTCTACACTCATTTATTTACATATCCTGTAGTGTAGTTTGAGTGCTATTTGGCTGAGTTACGCAGTTGCAATCGAGATTATATTTGATAAAACACAAATTATTTCCTATCTTGCCTTTTATAGAAAATGGTAGCCAATTCTGGTCTAGTAACTTATTCTCCTAACTTTGAATCACTCCATTGTATACATATTGTGTGTGTGTGTGTGTGTGTGTGTGTGTGTGTGTGTCTTGAGAAAATAGAACACATGAAGCTAAGAAAATGCAAACTTACCGAACAGTGTGAATAATACGGAGAGAAAAAATTTGCTACCTTGTTTGATGCTGATGAAAGACTATTAATATGATGATAGAAATAGAGAAAAATTGTTTGACAACACCATCTACTGAGAAAATCTGATATTACAGAGAATGTGACAAAACCAGTTTCTCTCAACTTTTTGTATGCATCAGCATCACCTGGATTCTTGGTATGAAATAAATATTTCTGAATTACATTCCTCACAGATCTTAATAGAAAACAATGCTCATACCTGAGGGAAACATGGCACATGGCCATTTGTATTTCTTCCTATTTTATGTATTTCATTCACTGAGGTTAGTATTGTTGTGTCTTCAGCAGTGAACTTGGTGGGTAAATATTCCAATGATGTTCTGGTTGGAATCAGGGAGGCCTCAGGCCTTTATCCAAGTCTTATTGAGTCCCACTGACAGAGGTCATTATACAATGGTTGTCTGCAGGGAAAGGGATATTTACTGCAGTTGTGCTAAGCCAGGAATCAGAGGACAGGGTCAGGTAATTTAAGGGAGAACAGCAGTATTGGTGATGTGGATGGGAGAATGAAGTCTGATGAATTCCACTAATAGGGTGTCTACTGATGATTTTCCCTGATGTTCTCAGCTCAGGAGTATAGGCTTGTGGTCTGAAGGCATCATAAATGCACCACAAAGTTTCTGATAAGAATTATAAGCTGAAAGAGCTTGCTCTCTAACTTTCAGTGTGCCTTAAGGTGCTATAAGGATCTGTGTGTGTGTGTGTGTGTGTGTGTGTGTGTGTGTTCATCTGTGTTCCTTCCATGGCAATCCTGAGAAAAGATCAAGATTGCCAAGTTGTGGAGGGAAGATGGTAGTTAGGAAAGGAGAGAAAAGGTAGTGCCAGTGAAATTATTTGGCAATAGTAGTGGTGGCACTGCTAACTTTTCTTTCTAATTTAGTAGATGTTAGGGCATATGACCCTTTGAGGTAGATATTATAATTAAAGTCACACATTACTGATGAAGAAACTGAAACTTTGAGAGGATAAAACACTGTTAAGATCACTCAGCTAATAAATGATGATTCCAGCCAAGACACAAATCCAGTTTTTATTTTATTTTACTTTTTTACTTTAAAGCCCATGTTTCTTTCATAATGTTAAGCTGTTAGGCTGGCATATACATATATATATATACACACACACATATATATATTTATGTACATAAAGCTATCATAATAATTACCGTTTATTGAGCACTTTGTAGGGCTAGGTTATGTATGATATATATATATAATATCATATCTATATATTATATATATATTTTGTATGTGTGCGTGTGCATATTTTTTGCTTAATATGATTACCACCATAGGTCTGAAACTGAACTAACAAACATTATTTCCCCTATTCTATTGATGAAGAAATAAGTTTCAAGAGGTTAAGTGACTTTCTCAATATCACTCAGCTAGTATGTGCAGAGTCTGGATTTAAACTCGGGTCTCTTTGACTCCAAATATTTCCATTATATTAAGATATATTCAAGAGTTGATATAGTATCCCAGTACCACAATTCCTTTTCTCAAGACTCATATAAAGTATGGAGCTGGTTCTCTTATGTAGTCAAATTAGGAACTATAGCAAAAAATGCCAGGAACGATATATGCTTAACATAACCCATAAGGACTACGAATGAACACAGATGATGTCTAGGAAATTTCAATATTCAGAAGCCTATTTACTTCACAGCAAGTAAATCATTGACGATCATTGACACATTGCCTGGGTATTCTGTGAAACATCAGGATGGGTTTGCACTTCAAACCTTAAGATGATTTCATCCACAGCCTACAGCTTGATTGCAACCTCATGAGAGACCATGAACTGGAACCACCCAAGGAAGCGACTCTTGTATTTCCTGATCCTCCGAAACTGTGTGCTGTAATAAGTGTTATTTTTTAAGATGCCAAATTTAGGATAAATTCTTACACAGAGAAAGTAACACAAAGGTGTTAATTTTTAAGATGCTAAATTTGGAATAATTTCTTACACAGAAAAAGTAGCACATAGGGATGTTACTTTAATGCAGCTACATCATTTTGTTTCTAAAGTTAATGTTAAAATGTAGCTGTTTTTTGGTACTATCTAAAGCCAAAAGACTAGGTGTTATATTATGTCTCAACTTTCTGCAGGAATATTTTTGCAACATCACTGTTAATTACCATCCTTTTCCCTACATCCTCCCTGTAGTCTTCTAGCTTCATTGGCGTGCCAATGCAGGCCACATCTTAAGTAAAAACCTATTACTCCTCCATCCCCAATATTCACATCCCATGCATGCAATGAGTTTTATAGACACACAGAATAACCACTTACTTACTCAAGATAACAAAGCTTTTATCTTTGTTGGCCAGGATCTACTCTTACAGGTGTTTGAGTTCATCTTCCCACCTTTCTGGATCCACAGGTAAACAAATTTCTCTCTCCAGCCTCCTCTCAGCCTGCATCTCACTTGTAGTCTCATCTCATATTGGTGATATTGGAAACATTTATTTTAATTGGCCGTCCTCGTCTTTCCTCTCTAGAGTCTCTTAGATATACTCACTTTCCTTTAATGTCGGGTCAAAGCATCTCTCATTCTCCTCTGTAGACATTTTTTTTTCCTGCCATTCTGATGAATAGCTGCATAGGCTTTCATCTTTAATAGTTCTTTGCTAGGACTTGGATATAGTATGTTTGTCCTCATCAAAACTCATATTGAAATTTGATCACACACTTGGCAGTGTTGGGAGGTGGAGTATAGTGGGAGGTGTTTTTGTCATAGGGGCAGATTCTTCAGAAATAGGTTAATGCCCTCTTTTGGGGGTGAATCAATTTTTTCTCTCCCTGGAATGGATTAAATACCAAGAAAGTGGGTTTTTAAAAAGAATCTGACTTCCATGATTTATTATCTTTCTTCCTCTTTCACCATGTGATCTCTTTATACATGCTGACTACCCTTCCATTTTCTATGAGTGGAAGCAGCCTGAGGCCCTTGCAAGATGCATCTGTGCAATCCTGGATTTTCCATCCACCACGGTCATGAACCAAATAAACCTCTTGATTTTTATAAATTACCCAGTCTCAGATATTCTGTCATAGCAACACAAAATGGAAGAAGAAATTATCATAATTCAAATGTATTGCTAAGAAGAGTTGGAATGGTATAAAATTTAATCAAAATGATTAGAAAGTATGTTCAAGTCCTTAATATAACTAAACAATGAAATATATATAAACTAAATAATGAAATACATTTATAGATACAAAATTATATATATAACTATATATATGTTTTATATAAGCAATAAAGATTTAATTAAATTATTTTATCTTCTGCTGACAGAATGCATAACAAAAGCTCAATAACTTATATGGAACCTATTTAAATGAGAGCTAAATAATAAGAATTAGTGATTGTATAACTGTAGGGTCCATTGAAGAGACATTGTGGCTGGTAGGCAAAAGTAGTTCAGTTATTAAAAGATGAAATATAGCTAGAGTAACATATCCCTCATAAGCAATAGCTGCTTTATTTTCTTGAGACAGAGTCTTGCTCTCTTGCCCAGGACAGAGTGCAATGGCACAATCTCAGCTCCCTGCAAACTCCATCTCCTGAGTTCAAGCGATTTTCCAGCCTAAGCCTCCCGAGTAGCTGGGATTACAAGAATAACTGCTTTTGCTCTGATGACTAATTTAGTGTCCCAAGAACTCTGGCATAAAAAGTGATATTTTGGTAATTTTGGCTACTGCAAGTGTGTATTTATTGTCTTATGATAATGATATACAGATGCTCCTTGATTTATGATGGTTCTATCCAGAAGTAACCCATCATAAATTAAAGAGAGTACTGAATGTGTAGCACTTTCCAAAGTTGAAAAATCATAAGTCAAACCATCACACATCAGGGATTTCCCTGAAAAGCCAGGAGGCTTCTCATTTAAGTATTGTTTTTCAAAATGTGATACTGGACAACAAATGAAAGTCAAATCTGGTTGGCAACTTGTTTTGTTCAGCTTAGAAAACATTTTAAATTGAATTTGAACACCTTCAAAGAAGTTTGTAATCTCAATCTCAAAGCACTGTAATTCTATTTTGTTTATATATGATGCCATTCACAAATTTATGTTACCTACATGGCCTATGAGAACATTTGAATTTGCAGGACCTTAACCTAAATAATACTTTGATTTTAATTGTTTAAAGTGAGTTAGTTTGGGCTCTCAAACAAATCATCTCAATCATCGGTTCTCTATATCTCAAGCCTGGTCTGTTGCCCTTCTGCTACTACTGAAAAACCAAAGATGAAACCATAGGTTACAGGTAGTGAATGCAACCCCTTACACACACTTAACTTGCTCAAGTTCTTTATTTATTTAACAACTGTGAAAAATAACGGAAATCACAAGCCTATGACTGTGGGTTAAGGATGCCTCTGTGTCATCAAGAAATATTTATTCCAAAATGTAAACCAATCTGATTATTCTTCTCAGTCTATTCTTTTCACAACTTAAAAAATAACTTCAAGGTCTGTGTATTCATTATTGAAATAAATTACTTTCCACCTGCTCCTCTTAGACTTCAGTTCTGTAAAAGCACGTTTCACAAACAGCCACAGAGAATGTTTGCAGCTTAACTTCTGGGAAAGGTAACAACATACTGTCTGTTCTCTCTAAACTCCCACTCCTGTTTCACAGAGAAAAAAGGAAGACCCACACTCTCATGCTTTTACTGACTTTGTTTTTATAGCAGTGTTCTTGGTGACTAGAAGGATGGAATATTTTTTCTTATTTTCTCTAAGTCATGTGCATCTTCTACCATAGAATAGTAAGCCATAAAATCACACCATCCTAGAAAAAAAATGACTTTCTTTTAAATTTCTACTTTTATTTTAGATACAGAGGTACATATGTTGGTTTGTTACACGGGAAAATTGTGTGATGCTGAGGTGGGAATCTCTCACCCAGGTGGTAAGCACAGTAGCCAATAGGTAGCTTTTCAACCTATGCTCCTTCCTTTTTCCCTCTAGTAGTCTGCAGTATCTATTGTTCCCATGTTTATGTCCATGTGTGCTCAATGTTTAGCTCCCACTTATAAGTGAGAACATGTGGCATTTAGTTTTCTGTTTCTGCTGTAATTAGCGTAGGATTATGGCCTCCAGCTGCATCTATGTTGCTGCAAAGGACATGAATCTATTCTTTTTTACATCTGCATAGTATTCCATGGTATATATATATGCCACGTTTTCTTCATCCAATCTTCTATTAATGAGGCACCTGGAATGATTTCAGGTCTTTGCTATTGTGAATACCATAGTGATGAACAAAATGGGTGCATAAGTCTTTTTGGTAGAATGATTTATTTTCCTTTAGGCATATGCCCAGTAATGGGGTTACTAGATCAAATGGTAGTTCTGTTTTAAGTTCTTTGAGAAATTTTCAGACTGCTTTCCACAGTGGCTGAACTAATCTATATTCCCACCAACAGTGCATAAGTGTTCCCTTTCTTTCCTCTGCAGCCTCACCAGCATCTGTTGTTTTTTTTTTGACTTTTTAGTAGTAGCCATTGTGACTGGTGTGGTATAGTATCTCATGGTGGTTTTGATTTGTATATGTTTGGTGGCCACTTATATGTCTTCTTTTGAGAAGTGTCTGTTCATGGATATGTCCTTTACTCATTTTTTAAAGGGGTTATTTGTTTTTTGCTTGTTGATTTGTTTAAGTTCCCTATAGTTTCTGGATATTAGGCCTTAGTCGGATGCATAGTTTGTGAGTATTTTCTCTCATTCTGTAGGTTGTCTGTTTACTGTGTTGACAGTTTATTTTCCTGTGCAGAAACTTTTTAGTTTAATTAGTTCACACTTGTCTCAGTTGGTTTGTGTTGCAATATTTTTTGGAGATTTTGTCAACAATTATTTGCCAAGGCGGATATTGAGAAGAGTGATTTCCATGTTGTGTCTTCTAGATTTTTTATATTTTGAGGTCTTACGTTTAAATTTATAATCCATTGTGAGTTATTTTTTGTATATGATGAAAGGTAGGTGTCAAGCGTGTCCATGTGTAGAGACCACCAACAGGCTTTGTGTGAGCAACAAGGCTATTTATTTCACTTGGGTGCAAGTGGGCTGAGTCTGAAAAGAGAGTCCGTAAAGGGAGATAGGAGTGGGGCAGTTTTATAGGATTTGGGTAGGTAGTGGAAAATTACAGTTAAAGGGGGTTGTTCTCTTGCGGGCAGGGTCGGGGGTCACAAGGCACAGGGTGGGGAGATCATGAGACTCATTGTCCAGGGGAGGAAGGTCACAAGGTCGATTGATTAGTTGGGGTGGGGCAGGAACAAATCACAATGGTGGAATGTCATCTTTTGTGGTTCTTCAGTTGCTCCAGGCCATCTGAATGTATACTTGTAGGTCACAGGGGTTATGACGGCTTAGCTTGGTCTCAGAGGCCTGACAGTAGGGGTCCAGCTTAAATCTTCTACATATGGCTAGCCAGTTATTCCAGTACCATCACTATAAAAATCCTCAACAGACTAGCCATACAAGGAACATACCTCAAAATAATAATAGCCATCTGTGACAAACCCACAGCCAACATCATAATGAATGGGCAAAAGTTGGATCTATTCCCTTTGAGAACTCAAACAAGACAAGGATGCCCGCTTTCACCACTCCTATTCAACATAATACTGAAAGTCCTAGCCAGAGCATTTGGGCAAGAGAAAGAAATAAAAGCCAGACAAATAGAAAAAGAAGAAGCCAAGCTATCTCTCTTTACTGATAACATGATTTTATACCTAGAAAATCAGAAAGACTCTGCTAAAAGCCTCCTAGAACTGATGAACTACTTTCATAAAATTTTTGGATACAAATTCAATATATGAAAATCAGTAGCATTTCTATATATGAACAATGTCCAGGCTGAGAGAGAAATTAAAAACACAATCCCACTTACAATAGCCACAAAGAATATGAAATACCTAGTAATACAGCTAACCAAGGAGATGAAAGATCTCTACAAAAAGAACTGCAAAACACTGCTGAAAGAAATCAGACATAAAGCATATATATGGAAAAACATCCCATGCTCATGGATTGGAAGAATCAATATCGTAAATATGGCCATACTACCCAAAGCAATTTACAGATTCAATGTTATTCCTTTCCAATTACCAACATTATTCTTCACAGAGTTAGAAAAAAACTGTTCTAAAATTCATTTGAGACCAAAAACAGCCTGAATAGCTAAAGCAATCCTAAGCAAAAAGAATAAGGCTGGAGACATCACACTACCTAACTTCAAACTGTAAGACTACAGTAACCAAAACAGCATTGTACTTGTACAAAACAAACACACAGAACAATGAAACAGAGTAGAAAATCTAGAAATAATGCTGCCACACCTATAACCATCTGATCTTTGACAAGGCTGACAAAAATAAGCAGTAGGGAAATGACTCTGTATTCAAAAAGTGGCTTTTTTTTTTTTTAACAGTACAGGAAAACTATAACAGTGGATTCTTCTGGGATCATCTTACCATGCAGTAAAGAAGGGGTACAGGGTAATTTTTTAAAAATTACTTCTAAAACCTACACAGATATCGACAAACTGTTTTTTCTGTAAGAAATCAAACTAGATATTTTATGCTTTATGGACCACAGTCTCTGTTGCAACTACTCAATTTTGCCATTGTAATACACAAATAAATGAGCATGACTCTGTTTCCATGAAACATGAAAGAAAAAGCTAGTGATGAGAAGCTGATATGACCTTTTAAAGGAGTGCTTTTTTTTTTTTTTTTTTTGTTTTGGAGATGCAGTCTTGGTCTGTCGCCCAAGTTGGAGTGCAGTGACACAATCTTGGCTCACTGCAACCTTTGCCTCCCAGGTTCAAGTGATTCTCCTGCCTCAGTCTCCAAAGTAGCTGGGATTACAGGCGCCTGCCACCATGCCCGGCTCATTATCATACATTTTAGGAGAGACGGGATTTCACCATGTTGGCCAGGCTGGTCTCAAACTCCTGACCTCAAGTGATCCAACTCCCTCGACTTCCCCAAAGTGCTGGGATTACAGGCCTAAGCCACTGTGCCTGGCCAAATGAGTGCTGCTTTTCTAACACTGAATATCCTCACATTGTCTCATTTAATGCATGTGACTTTGAAAGGGGCTTATTTTAGTAAACATTTTTACCCAACATTCCAGAGATTCAAACATGCATAGCTAATAAAGTTATAGTATTAAATCTGACACTTAGATTTCTGACTTCTAATTATATACCAAAGTTGTTCTCTTTTTGAATTTGTTTCATTTCATCACTGAAGCATCTCTCAAAATCTTTTGATTAAAAAGAATTTTTTTTTGTCCTGAGAGTGCTTTTTGACCTCTGTTATTACACAACTGTGTGATATGAAATGTTGTGTTTCATTCATCATTAGGGATGGTATGCAATAAAATTTAAATTGGCTCACATAGGCCTTCTGTTTCCATTTCATTTACTGTTTTTTAATCATATAAAACTGCTGAATTCTGTCAAATTCTTTCTCTGAATCAATTGAAATGATTATGTGTTTTATCCGTTTATGTATTAATGTAGTGTATTACATTGATTTATTTTTGTATGTGAGCTTCAATGTTGATACATAATAATAATTTAAAATACGTTGACTTACAGACCACTGGAGAACTGTAGAAAGCCCTAGTGCTTACTCATACCTAGCTCTCATTTGTTTCCCAAACTAATAAGAGGACCATTCTATCTTGCTTCTTTCCAGTTGTTGATGGTTGTTGTTATGCCCAGACCGTTTATTCCCCGAAGAAGACCACCAGAGTCCAGAGTCAAAGCCAAGCGGCAAGGATCTTTAATGCAAGTTCGAACTTGGTCCCTCCGTTTCACAACATACAAGAGGGCCTCGAACAATGCGCGTGCTCGCTTTTTATAGCCCTATGAAAATAGGACTTGTAAGGTTACAGAGGAACAGGGAACAAGGGAAGTCTTTAGGTTACAGCATTACAATTGGTTAACATATTAAGTTTATACATTTAGCAGTTATCTATTGGTTCCCGTGCTTTTAGTAAAACTACAAATGGCGGCGCCCTTATCGGGGATTTCCCAGGATTTCCCAAGCTGAGATATATGGAGGAATGTATTTGCACTGGGCCGTGTTTGTACTGGGCCCAGGAAATTGAGAGATATATGGTGAATGTATTTGCACTGGGCCGTGTTTGTACTGGGCCCAGGAAATTGAGAGATATATGGTGTCTGTACTGGGCCCAGGACTGAGGAATGTGCCTGATTTCTTTCAGTTGTCATGTGACTGGTTCTGCTATATTGTGAATATGTTCCCTAGAATTCATGTGTTGGAAGCTGAATTGCTATTGTAACAATATTAAGAAGTGATGCTTTTAAGGGATGATTAGGCCATGAGGGGAATGTATAAATGTCTTTATCTTGGGAATGAGTTAATTACTGTGGGAGTGAGTTCATAATAAACAAGATGAATTCAGTCAGATTTTCTCTCGCTTGTCTCATGAGCTCACTTCCACTTTCCACCTTTCCCCCATGTGGTGACCCTTGCCAGATGTTGGTACCATGCTTTTTAACTTCTCTACCTCCTGTACCATGATCCAAATAAACATCTGTTCTTTATAAATTACTGAGTCTCTGGTATTCTGTCCTGGCAGCAGAAAATGGACTAAGACAGAAAATTGGTACTGAAAAGTGGGGCTGTTGCTATAACAAATACCTGAAAATGTGGAATTGACTTTCAAATTGGATAATGGGTAGATTATGGAAGAATTTGGAGAAGTTGCCTAGAAAAATTCTGTATTGCCATGAATGAAGCATTAAAGGCAATTTTGGTTATGGTTCGGAAGAAGAGGGGAGGTGTAGGGAAAGTCTGGAGCTTCTTAGAGATTACTTAAGTGATTTTGACCAGAAATCTGGTAGAATTATAGACAATAAAGGCCATTCTAAAGAGGTCTCATATGAAAATGAGGAACAACGTATTGGAAACTAAAGTAAAGGCCATCCTTGTTATATAGTAGCAAAGACTTTGGTTGAACTGTGTTCGTGTCCTAGGACTTTATGGAATACAGAATGTAACCGTGAGGAACTAGAATTTCTGCCAGAAGAAATACATAAGCAGTGAAGCATTAAGGCAGCTATGTGACTACCTTTAACAACATACAGTGAGATGTGAGGCAAAAGGAATAACTTAAAGATATCATTTATAATTAAGTAGGAAGCAGAGCAGAAAGATTTGGAAAATTCACAGCCTGGTCATGTAAAAAGTGAAAAAGTATATTTGAAAGAGAATATTCAGGGTGTAGCCAAGGAACCCTTTGCTAAAGAGATTAACATGAATAGAAAGAAGCTAGGTGTTATTTATCAAAACAATGGGAGAAAGATCCTGAAGGCATTTCAAAGATCTCTGATGCTTCTCCTCCCATTACAGGCCCAAAGTTCCAGAAGAAAAGAATGGTTTGGGGGATGGACCTGGAGCATCCTCCAGAAGTTCACTGCCCAGAGCCACCTTGGGACTTTGCTCCTTACATTCCAGCACAGTGTCCCTTGGCTACCTAAGCCGTGTCTTAAACGGGCTCAGGTGTGGCTAAACCACTTCTCTGGAAGACACTAGCAGTAATGCTTAGTAGCCCCTCACTCATTCGACTCTACATGAGTGAGAAGTAAATATCTCATATTCTAAGCCAGCTAGGTTTTAACTTTTTTTTTTTTTTTAATTAACATAGCCTTGGGCCAGGTGTAGTGGCCCACGCCTGTAGTCCCAACACTTTGGGAGGCCAAGGCATGTGGATCACCTGAGGTCAGGAGTTCAAGAGCAGCCTGGCCAACATGGCAAAACCCTGTCAGTACTAAACATACAAAAATTAGCTGCTGTGTTTAGCTGTAAACAGTGTAAATGGTGGTGTGAACCTGTAATCCCAGCTACCCAGGAGGCTGAGGCAGGAGAATCATTTGAGCCCTAGAGGTGGAGGTTACAGCCAGCTGAGATGGTGCCACTGCACTCCAGCCTGGGTGACAGAGCGAGACTCCATCTCAAAACAAAAAACCAAAAACCATAGCCTTGTTTGGCCTATCCTAATGACTGTAAATATTGTTACAATATCATCTTCTAGTGGCTGATAGACCAGATTCTTTGAATTACTTGCACATACTATATTATACTATTTCTTTCTCCCCCAGAGCATCTCTATAATTCTAGATACTAATTCTGTAGGCTTGCAGAATGCAAGAGCCGTTGGGGCATGACTATCTCCACCTAGATTTCAAAGGATGTTGCAGATAGCCTGGGGGCTCAGGGGGGCCAGGCAGACTTGCCATAGGGGTGCAGGGGTGTAGTTGCTGCAAAGATCCCTTACTCTCTGCAGCATACATGTTACAGGGGCAAAGACCATTGCAGAGAGCCCCCACTGACCTAGAGAATCATGACCCAGAGAAGTCATGGAAATGGGCCATCCCAAAGACCCCAGAATTGTAGCGCCACGCGTGTGCAACTCCAGCCCTCCAGCCTGGGAAAGCTGCAGGCGTGAGACTCCAAGTTTTAAAAGTTAATGGGTGGACTGAGCTCAGAAAAACAATAGGGGCAGGGATGCCCAAGGCTTCAAGGGCCCAACACTCCCAGTGTGACCAGGATGCTTGGTATGGATTCAAATGAGATTATTCTGAAACTTTAGACTTTTGAGTTGGTGCTTTTAAAAAATATTTTGGACTTGTTGGGATGGAATGAGTATACTTTGTATATAAGAAGCATGTGTATTTTGGGAGCCAGGGGTGGAATGCTATGGTTTGAATGTATCCCACAAAGTTCATGTGTTAGAAACTTGACTGCAGTTTTTAAAAATTTAACTTTTGTTTTAAGTTTGGGGTACATGTGCAGGTTTGTTATATGGATAAACTTGTGTCATGGAGATTTGTTGTACAGATTATTTTGTCACCCAGCTAGTAAGCCAAGTACTCAATAGTTACGTTTTTCTGCTCCTCTCCTTCCTCCCACACTCCACCCTCAAACAGATCCCAGTATCTGTTGTTCCCTTCTTTGTGTTCATGACTTCTCATAATTTACCTTCTACTTAGAGATGAGAACATGTAGTATTTGGTTTTCTGTTCCTGCATTAGTTTGCTAAGGATAATAACCTCCAGCTCCATTAATGTCCCTGAAAAGGACATGATCTTGTTCATTTCATGGATGCATCAGTGTATGTACCACATTTTCTTTATCCAGTTTGTCACTGATGGGCACTTAGGTTGATTCCATGTCTTCGCTATTGTGAATAGTTCTGCAATGAGCATACATGTGTATGTGTCTTTATAATAGAACAATTTTTATTCTTTAGAGTATATACCCAGTAATGGAATTGCTGTGTCAAATGGTAGTTCTTAGCCCTTTGAGGAGTTGTCACACTGCTTTCCACAATGATTGAACTAATTTACACTCCCAACAAAAGTGTGTATGTATTTCTTTTTCTTTGCAACCTTGCCGGAATCTGTTATTTTTTGACGTTTTAATAATAGCCATTCTGACTGATGTGAGACGGCATCTCATTGTGGTTTTAATTTGCATTTCTCTAATGATCAGTGATGTTGAGCTTTTTTCATATGACTGTTGGCTACATGTATGTTTTCTTTTGAAAAATGTATGTTTACGTCCTTTGACCACTTTTTAATGGAGTTGTTTGTTTCTTTCTTGTACATTTATTTAAGTTCCTGATAGATGCTGGATATGAGACCTCTGTTGTATGCGTAGTTAGTGAATACTTACTCCCATTCTGTAGCTTGCCTTTTTACTCTGTTGATGGCTTCTTTTTCTGTGCATAAGCTCTTTAGTTTAATTAGGTCCCATTTGTCATGTTTTGTTTTTGTTGTAACTACTTTTGGAGTCTTTGTCATAAAATATTTGCCTGTTCTTATGTCCAGAATGGTATTGCCTAGGTTGTCTTCCAGGGTTTTTATAGCTTTGGATTTCACATTTGTGATGGTTAATATTGAGTGCCAACTTGATTGGACTGATGAATGCAAAGTATTGTTACTGGGTGTGTCTGTGAGGGTGTTGCCAAAGGAGATTAACAGTTGAGTCAGTGGACTGGGAGTGACAAATCCATCCTCAATCTGGGTGGGCACCATCTAATCAGCTGCCAGAGTGGCTAGAATAAAGTGGGCAGAAGAAAGTGGGATGAAGAGACTTGCTGACTGTTCCAGTCTTCATCTTTCTCCCGTGCTGGATACTTCCTGCTCTCAAACAAGAAATTCCAAATACTTCAGCCTTTGAACTCTTGGACTTAACACCAGTGGTTTACCAGGGGCTCTTGGGCCTTTGGCCACAGACTGAAGGCTATGCTGCTGGCTTCCTTACTTTTGAGGTTTTGGGACTTGGACTGGTTTCCTTGTTCCTCAGCTTGCAGGCAACCTATTGTGGGACTTCACCTTATGATCGTGTGAGTCAATTCTCCTAATAAACTCCCCTTCATATATATATACACACATCATATTAGTTCTGTCCCTTTAGAGAACCCTGACTAATAAAACATTTAAGTCTTTAAACCATCTTGAATTAATTTTTGTTTATGGTGTAAGAAAGGGGTCTAGTTTCAGTCTTCTGCATATGGCTAGCCAGTTATCCAAGAACTGTTTATTGAATAGGCAATTCTTTCCCCACGGCTTGTGTTTGTCAGGTTTGTTGAAGTTCAGATAGTTGTAGGTGTGTGGCCTATTTCTGGGTTCTCTGTTCTGTTCCATTGGTCTGTGTGTCTGTTTTGTACCACTACCATACTATTTTGGTTACTGTAGCCCAGTAGTATAGTTTGAAGTCTGGTAGTGTGATGCCTCCAGTTTTGTTCTTTTTGCTTAGAATTACTTTGGATATTGTGGGATATGATGAGGTTTCTCTTCAAATAGCCTGATCAATCTTTTAATTTATAGTACCCCCCCTTTTTTCTCCTTTTTCTCCTTTTTCCTTTCTGCCTTTGTTAGATGCCCAGGCATGCCACAGTACCAGGTGTTATCAGTACCAGCTCAAATTCCTTTCCTTATTTGGAAAGAGGACTAACTTTCGAGCTCACTGCAGACACCCCTTCCCCTTTCTCTCTCTTTCTTTTATGTGCCCACATTATCTAAAAAAATTCAAATGTTTAGCTAACCTGGATTAGTTTAGATTGTACAACCCGATCCCAGCCAATGTGGAAAGGGTATGGGGGCAGGACTTGCATCAGGAATAAAGGCTTTCGTGCCCCTTTATTCAAGTGTGCTCTCATGGTGACTGGCCAAGGAGGCACCCCTTTGCACAGAAGTAAAATTGCTTTGCTAAGAATCCTTTTTTTGAGTGTTCAATTTCCTTAGGATTTTGAGTGTTATTCCTAACAATATTTAAGCTCTTATTTTGTTCCATATGAATTTTAAAATAGTTTTTTCTATGATACTGATTTTTCCTGTCTGTGAGCATGGAATGTTTTTCCATTTGTTTGTTTCATCTTTGATTTCTTTGAGCTGTGTTTTGTAGTTCTCCTTGTAGAGATCTTTCACCTTCCTAGTTAGCTGTATTCCTACATATTTTATTCTCTTTTTTTGGCAATTGTGAATGGGAGTTAATTCCTGATTTGGCTCTTGGCTGTAGTGTTTTTTGGTGTATAGGAATGCTAGCGATTTTTGCACATTGATTTTGTATCCTGAGACTTGTTGAAGTTGTTTATCAGCTTAAGAAGCTTTTGAGCTGAGACTATGGGGTTTTCTAGATACAGGATCCTATCATCTGCAAACAGGGATAGTTTAACTTCCTCTCATTCTGTTTGCATGCCCTTTCTTTCTTTCTCTTGCCTGATTAATATACTATGTTGAATAGAAATGATGAGAGAGGGCATCCTTATCTTGTCCTGGTTTTCAAGGAGAATGATTCCAGCTTTCGCCTGTTCAGTATGACGTTCGCTGTGGGTTTTTCATAGATGTCTCTTGTTATTTTGTGGTATGTTTTTTAAATACCTAGTTTATTGAGAGTTTTTAACATGAAGGGTGTTGATTTTTATCAAAAGCCTTTTCTGCACCTATTGAGATAATTAAGTGGTTTTTGTCTTTAGTTCTGTTTATGTGATAAATCGCATTTATTGATTTGCATATGTTGAACCAACCTTGCATTCCAAACTAGAAGAGTTACAGAGGTACTGCCACCTGAAATTGCTCCATCAGAGAGGAATGACAGAGGTGGCTATACCTCAGAGGGGATGGTTAAGGGTTGTATATAGGGAAACCAGAAACTTGAGAATATAATTTTATTTACTCAGAGTAGAAATAATTCTTTTAGAAAATAATAAATTTTAGAAAAAACAGAATTCATTTTAGAAAAAAATAAATTAAAAAAATAAAATATTCTTTTAGAAAATAAAGAAACATAATGTGACTTTATGGAATAAGAGTTGTACCTACTACACATATGCAATTATTTGTGATTTTTCAATTCATGACAAAAAATTAGTTATTTTTTCTGTTAAGATTTATAGGTTTTGTCCAACTTATGCTCCAAAAAAACAAACTACTAGGTATTAAAAACTTACACCAGTATGTATGTGTTAACATTTTGCCATACTTTTTTAAGTGTTTCTTTTGCAAAAGAGCCAACCACTACCATAAGGGTAATGTGCATCCTTCAAGTCAATTGTTTTCTACTTTTACATACACATATGGTGAGTCTTATAAGTTCACAAAAGTGGAATCATATGGTCTTATCTGTTTTAACAAACAACCTATTATATCTTGTTATTCAGTGTGCTCTGTTTCTGTCATGATGTCTACGGAAATGTAAAGGCCTCCTCATCTGCTTGCCACTTTATGTTTCCTTCCATATCCTCTGTATTATCCACATAATTATTACCTCCACAAGACCATCCTGCAGGTCCATTGGTGGTTTCCATGCCTCTTTTAGTAATCCATGAACTCATGAACACTTATGTACCCCATTTATGGTCATGGGAGACACAGGTTATCTTCAGTACTTTTACTTCTAGACATACTACATAGTTATTTCTGATTTACAACTACTTCATGGTATTGAAGCTTGCTGTCTTTGCAGGCTTCATCTTTGAAAAGAAGGTGGTATACATATTCCCTGTTCTGGGATCCTTAGCCCTATCTGGGGCTTCTATTTGCTCCTAGGAGTGAGTTGAAGAAAGTGGGTACATGGCAAACGTCTCCACACACTCAGCATTCACTCATGTCTTTCTTGCTTTATTATCAACTTTCTCCCCAAGACTCTTTCCCTCCAAGCCCATGGTATCTCTATCCAGTCTTAGTGGGGAACCAGGAAAAATCTTCTAACTTAACACACCCTCCTGTTAAATATTTTTTTCTTATACCATAATTAATGATCTTTGAGTTTATGATGTAAGATTTTAGTCTTACAACTCCTGAGTAAGGCTATAATGGGCCAGATTAGAGATGGTTACAGAATAAGAATAAATTCTGAGAAATAAAGAAGACCCCAGATAATATGTCAATTCATTACACTATTATACAAGCAAAAGCAAAAAAAAGATGTATCTTCCTTCTAACAAAATTGGAGCATGTTTGGCACAGATGTCTGAGTTAACAAGTCAGACTAATGAGAAATAAAAAAAAAGTTACCGTTTAAGGATTTGGCCTAAGACTCCCAGAAAAATCAGAAAAAGAACATCTGGGCCAGACACAGTGACTCATGCCTATAATCCCAGCACTTTGGGAGGCTAAGGCAGGAGGATTACCAGAGCCCAAGAGTTCTAGACCAGCCTGGGACTCCACAAAGGATAAAAATAAAACAATTACCTGGGCATGGTGGTGCCATGCCTATAGTTCCAGCTGCTTGTGAGACAGAGGCAGAAGGATTTCTTGAACCTGGGAAGTCGAGTCTGCAGTGAACCATTGCACTCCAGCCTGGGTGACAGGGTGAGATCCTGTTCCAGACAAAACAAAACAAAAAAAAGAAAGAAAGAAAGAAAAGAAAAAGTATCCTTGGGGTTGCAATGTGAGACATGGTGCGGTTTTTACTTTTTCATATTTTTATTTAAATATAAATTCATACAGCATAATATTCATCCACTGAAATTTTAGAATCCATGTTTTGAAAATTATATTCATAGAGTTGTGTAACCATAACCACAATCTTAGTTTAGAACATTTTCATTACCATGAAAAGAAACCCCAAAAACCTAAACAGTCACTCATTTCCTATTTCCTGCCAGCCCTCATCTCCAGCCCTAGCAAACCATTAATCTACTTTAAGTCTCTGTAGATTTTCCTATTCTGAACATTAATATAAATAGTATCATAAAATATTGGGCCTTAGAAACCGAACCCTTGCCAAGCAAAGCTGTGGGGACAGGACCATCACTCGAGAGGGTCTAAAAGTTGGGAACCCTTGCTCCAGTGGATCCAGAAGGTTAGACCTCTGCCTCAGTACGTATTGATGTTGGTACTTCCAACCCTGTTGGGCCTGGAGGGCAGAGCATCTAGCCAAAGAGGTTTATTCCTGAGCCTTAAAATCTTATGGCGTTTCCCTTATAGTTTGGACTTATGACTTGTCACTCCTGTTTTTCTTTCCTACTTGTCCATTGCAGAATGGGACTCTCTCCTATGCCTGTCCCATTGTTACATTTTTATGAGCAAATTAACATTTGGTTTCATAGGTTCACAGCTGAAGGCAAATTTGCTGTAAAATAAGTCATACCTTGAGTCTTACCCATATCTGATTTAGATATTTAGATGGAACATGGGAATTCAGGCCTTTGAGTTGATTCTGGAAAGAGTTAAGAGTTTTGGGAGTGTTGGAATGGATGAATGTATTTTGCATATGAGAAGGACATGATTTGGGGGGATTAAGGAGCTGAATGTTATGGACCAAATGTTTGTGCCCCCCCAAATTCCTATGTTGAAACTGTTCCCACCCCCAACATGATAATATTGGAAGGTGAGGCCTTTGGAAGGTAATTAGGACTAAATGAGAGCAGAACCCTCATGAATGGATTAATACATTTCTAAGAAACCTGAAAGAATGTCCTTCTTTCTGCTCTTCACTGTGTGAAGATACAAAGAGAAATTGGCAGACTAAAACACAAAATAAATTTCTGTTGCTTATAAACCAACTTGTCCATGATATTTTTGGTATGGAAGCCCAAGCTAAGACAGTGTCTGTTCAGATTGTTTTATTATTGTTGATTTCTATGCATATTTTGGATAACTGTCCTTTATCAGACATGCCTTTTGCAAATACTTGTTCCCAGTCTGTGGCTTCTCCTTTCATTCTCTTGACAGTGTATTTTACACAGCAAAGTTTTTGAGTTTAATGAAGCTCAGCTTATCAAGTCTTTCTTTCATAGACTGTGTCTTTAATGTTGTATCTAAAAAGTTATTACCAAACCCAAGGTAATCTAAAGTTTTTCCTACGTTATCTTTTAGGAGATTTTAGGTTTACATTTTACATTTAGATCTGCGATCAAATTTAAGTTAATTTTTATGAAGAGTGAAATGTCTGTCTAGATTCATTTTTTAGATATGGATGTCACGTTTTTCAGCACCATTTGTTGAAAAGCCCATCTTTTTTCCATTGTGTTGCCTTTGGTCCTTGGTCAAAGATCAGTTGACTATAGTTACGTGGGTCTATTTCTAAGATGTCCATTCTGTCCTATTGATCTATTTGTCTATTATTTTGCCAATTTCACACTCTCTTGATTACTGTAGCTTTATAGTAAGTTGTAGTTGGGTTGTGCCAGTCCTCCAATTTTGTTCTTTAATTTTGTGTTGACTATTTTGGGTATTTTGCTTTCCCATATAAACTTCAGTCAGTTTTGCAATATCAATGTACTTTTAAATGTGAAGAATCTCAAACGTGAGCATCTCATTCTATCTTCTACTCCTCTTTTTTTATATATATATATTTCCCATGATTAAACGTTTTGTGCTGTACTCTGTGTAGTGTACTCAGACCTTCCCTCCAGTTTATTATCTTCTTATTTGTGCCTCATCTGCTACTTTCCCTCCCCAGTGAATTTTTCAGTACTTAACGTGTCCATTTCCGGATGTTCCTGGCTCTCTTCACCTAGGAGAAGTCTCAAGACCATGTCTTAATGATTCTTGTCTACACATGGGTGTTAAAATCTTTGCCCTTAGTGGATACAACTAAGTTCATTAACTCCAAGATGATCTCTATTGCCATCTGAGTTTATTATTGCTTTGTAAGTTCCCTCTGATTTCTAGCATCTGGAGATTTGCCTTTATTTCTATGGAGCGTAGCTATGTACCTAAATTTCATGTTATTTTATCTCATCTCTCTGTGTTTTTCATGTGTGTATATATTTGTGGATAGTATCAGAGAGACAGACCTCTGCCTTTACTTATTTGGCCATGTTTCCAGTGCTGTTATTTGAATCCCATTCTCATAAAATACCCAGTCTTTGATGCCATCAAAAATCTATTCATTCATTTTTCCCACAATTATTTACTGAATATCAATTTTGTATTAGAATCTGTACAGACACTGAGGATACTATAATGAGTAAAACTAAAACTCATGCAAGAGATTATAGTTTAGAGGAGGAGAATTGTCTGTATCTACTGACTCAGACCTTCTCTCAATTGGGCAAGTCGCTATGCATTGGATTAGCCAGGATGGTTCTATGAATTCATGTGAACTTTCTCAGCCTGACTGGCTTTTCAGCCTCATCTCATTATTCAGACTTGGCAAAACTGAAACAAGTATAAGTGGATTTGTGAAGATACGGCTTTCAAAGATCTCCGTATGATATTATCTTTCTAGTTTATTTTAAAATAAGACTATTTGTGATTTGATGGCCACAATTCATGTGTTCCCATTCTGGTAAGATATAATTAGCTCTGGTCAAGTTAGGTTTTTTTTAACCATGCAGCTATAAACTGAATTTAACATATGAAACAGGGCTATTTAAATAAAGGTCTCCATGGCCTTAGATGAAATGTAAATTTGGCAAACTCAGGTAGCTTTTGTATAGGTGAGGCCATTTAATTCTGATTCTCCATCACTTAACATATAATCCAAATTTTATAGGCTTGGATTTTGTACAAATTTCATAAACTTAGTTTTCATTAGTGTATACCACTAGGGTCCTAAACACAATAGATCTTTAATAGATGTTTATGTCAAGGGGCTAATATCTGAAAAATACTAATGTGCTTTTATTTTTTAATATTTACCCATTTATAACCTTCCCCATATTTAGCTATATGTACCCATTTCCCTCATTGTTTACATGTGCTCTGTGTGTGTGTAGGTGTGTGTGTGTGTTTCTGTGTGTGTGTTAAGGGAGGGGATTAGGATTATGACAGAAAACAAAAGTGAGTGTCAATATTCAACATTTAGCAACATGAGCAGGACTTTTTCCTAGTCTGTAGCAGGCCATAATCCTGAAAAACAAGCATTGTCAAGAGAGAAAGAGCTTTAACACTTTTATTAATATTACTGTAGTTCATAAATCATAATTATATATATTATGGGGTACAATATATTTTGGTATATGTATACAGTGTGGGATGATTAAATCAAGCTAATTAAACATATTATCACCTTACACATAATTCATCATGGTGAGATATTTGAAATTTTAAAAACATTTTAAAAACTCTCCTTTGAAATATGGAGATCCGTGCTTGCAAATTAAGTAGTTCATGTGATATCTTCCATAGACAAGAGGGGAGATGCTCCTTCCATCATTTAAGTTGGGACTTAGTGTCTCTAGCAATGTGGACAGGATGTAAAGAAAGTTCATTACGAAGAGAAATAGCAACTGAAAAATCTGTCCCTTCTACCTGAGGTGATGTGATTGGGAGAAAGTAGACATAGAATGATGACAGTTTAGGGCATATGTGTTTCATGGCCTTTTTTTTTTTTTTTCTTTACCTAGACTAAGATCTCAAGGTAAGAGTCTTGTTAGAGAACTTAAAATAAAATCCAGAGTCACAGGGGTTTTTTTCTATATTGCATTTGGAACTCCAAAAGGAAACTGTCTTTCAGTGTTCCCTCCATATCAAAAAGGGACAACAGCCACACCTGAGTCAGATTGATAAGTGGAATTGTTGGGCAGAGAAAGGATCTGAATTTAGTGCCCCAGAGTTTCCTTCAGCTTCTGTGTGGTATAGAAGTTTTGTGGAAGTTCTTGCATGCCCTGCGGAAATACAGGAAGGTAGCAGCCAGTGTTAAAGAATCATCATGATGCATGCTGAGAGTTGCAGAGTAGGGAATCCTGAACATGGTCATAGTGATTATAGAAGAAAATCAAGAAGCAGCAACATTGTCTTTCAGATCTGAGTATAGTAAATGTGTGAGCCCTTATACTCTTGAAAGAATATATAAATAACTCCCTTTCCTACATATATTTGTTTAAACTAGCCGTGATAGGTTATCTCTGCTAAAGCATGGCAACAAGGACCCACTCTTGCTCCTCCTTTTCCGAACCAAGTTTCACTGAGACAAGCACAGGTATGTTTCAGTGCCCTGGGCCTCTGCAGGTCTCTATTCTGATGGCTCACATCTGCTCAGATTTTGGCAGCTCATCTAGGGCATTGTCTTAGTTCATTTTCTGAGGCTTAAAACAGAACCTGGGTAATTTATAAATAAAAATAATTAATTTCTTACAGTTAGGCAGGCTGAGAAATCTGAGGTTGAGGGGCCATATCTGGGATGGCCTTCTTGTTGGTAAGAGCTGTCAGGTAAGTCCCAAGGTAACATATAGCATCACATGACCAGGGGAAATATGCACCCTGAGCATGCTAGCTTAGGTCACTCTTCCTTCCTTTTCATATAAAGTCACCAGTCCCCCACTCTTATGATAATCCATTAATCCACCAATGGATTAATCCATTCAGGAGGGCACAGGCCTCATGGCCCAATCACCTCTTAAGGGCCCTACCTCTCAATACTGCTACATTAGGAATTAAGTTTCAGCATAGTTTTCGAGGGACAAAAATATTCATACCATAGCAGCCATAGTGGCCTGAACACCATTTATAAATGCAGCTATGAAGTGGTAGCCCTGGGAAACATACATGTCTCTTCTACGAGTCAATATAATCAAGGCCAGCTATGCCATTGAGAAGAGAGTATTCAACTTTTACTTTCCTCTTGTCCATGAATGATTCTAGACACAGTCTGCCTCTTGGTAGCACCTAGTTGTTACTGGAGGATTGGCAAGCCAGGCTGCAAAAAGTCCTTTGATCTTTTCCACTGGTTGACACCCCCATTTAACTTAACAGGCCAAGCTGTGCACTGGCGATAAAGGTTTAGGTAACTCTACTTCTACACTGATTTCAATAAGGTGTGAATTCAAAAGACCTAACAGGGCTGTATGTGTGTTTCACAGCCTCTCCGTGTCTCTATCTTCACCTCTAGAACTGCAGAAATCTATAGCTCTATAGCTCTCTATTTAGAATTAGAGACAACGGCAGGTGTAAGAAGAAATAAATAAATGGAATTTTATTTTTGTGTTTAAGTATTTTAGTGAATAGGAAATGTAAAATCAAAAAATCCATTCAGGTTGTGCTTGATATATTCTAAAGCCACACCATAAGGAGAGGAAATAAAGTTTATTTAAATTCAATTTGACAAAGTACAAATACCTTTGTACAACTTACTTTGTTCTTTCTTAAAACTTAAAAGCTAGTAGTATATTTTATAAGCATTTCTCCAGATTTTGATTTCACAATCCACAATAAAAAGTCTGTTTAAAAGAACTTATTGTAGAAATTCTAAAATTGTGCATTTACTTGAAAAGTTACTTTCATAAAGGGTTTTTCAATATTTCATCTTAGTTGTATAATTAAATGGAATAAATGGAAGCATTACACATAAAATACTATTCAACTAGCCATTTTTGTTATTTTAAAACTTAAAAAGTCTTTTTTTTTTTTTGTATAGCACACATATCCTAACATTTTCTACTGGATAATATAACAGTAACAGAAAAGCATGTACTGGTACAAAAAAGATAACTATCGAATTTGAACAGGCTTATTGAATATTTTGGTTTTCCCATGTGTTAACACTGAATAACGTCCTCAATTTTAATGTACTTTAAAAACCGTTTTGTTTTTGAAAACTTGTTTAATTTAACGATACGTGTTTATAGAGTTAACATAAATGCTTGAGGAGAACATTACATTCTGTACAAGTGAAGCCCTGACACTCCATAGCTGAGGTCACAGTTTGTATCAATATGATAAATATTCATTATTTCATTGTATAGGCTGTGTATATGAAATTACAATAATATTCTACTGGTAACAAATCTAACAAGACAATATGTTAAGAAATACCCAATTTATATGTGTGCTCTGGCAGATGAGCAAACTTGTAAAAATTTTGACATACTGTGATCAACAAAGAGCCATTTTTTCTTTTT
>NW_012116611.1:2434540-2526504 GCF_000951035.1 Colobus angolensis palliatus
AGATAATAAGAGTATGTTTAAAAAAAAAAAAAAAAAAGAAAATGTTTTTAACTTCTAAGGCTCTTACCTTGAAATGTATTAATGCTTTTATAACCTGCACACTGTGGACATCATCATTATCAGTTTTCATTAAATATTTTAGCATTTTGTAGTAATGGGGCTATATCTAGACTATGGGGTTTCCTTTTATATTATCAGCTGCGATAACACATATGCTTAATAAATTCATATGTAATTCATGTTTAAAAACGTTTTGGCTTCACAAATGAAAGCAATTATAACTACAAATTAAAACGATACAACAATTTTCCAGTCTGATTATTAATTGCAGGAAAAAGAACATGTATTTCTTTCTCCCTTTGTCCTACTCAGTTTCTTGAAATTATCTAGTTTCATTCCATTTGATAAAAATAGATAGCTTTAGGGTAGCTTCACCACTACAACACATGCACCAGCTCTTCCAATGTTAACAGGAACTTCCTAAAACACAAAACAAGAAACAAAACACTGTTGGAACTCTGATTTTAGCATCATATAAAATATTATATTCAATATGGTTGAAGAAGTCCTTACTTATTTTGGTCTAACATCACCTCGTCTAAAGATGAGATAAACTGCAGCCCAGATAACAGTGTAATGTGGTGGAAAAAACACAGCCTTCAGAATGGTAAAAACCTGAGATTGAGGATCAGGTGATCTTAAGTAAATTTCATCTCTCTGATAATATTCTCACTTGAAAAATTACAGCTAATTATACTAACACGTCAAGGTTTTTGTGTTGTGATGGCTGAAATGATGAATAACAATTTGCACTTAGTAGTTACAATTCCACCATCTGTTTGTTCTCTTTCACTCTTTTCAAGATCACACAATGAAACAGTGACACAGCCAGAAATATAATCTAGGACTCTTAGCTACTTGCCTACAATCTTCAGAAAAGTAAATCCCACAAGCTGGTCAAACATCTTGATTACTGTATTTGACCTAATACCTTGCATGCTATTTTTTTTCCTTCCATTTCTGGGTGGTCCTAAGCATTGATAAAATAGGAGCTACCTACATTGTAGCATTTGAGGGTTTTTGAGTCTTAATGAGTCAGATTATTGGAGGAGAGAGATTAAAATCTCATTATCAGCTGTCATTACATTAACACCAGTTTACTTAGAGCAATAGCCAGCTGTACCCTGTAGAATACAGAGTAGCATGAAGTCAGCAGAAGGGAAGATGAAGTTAGATACCAAATACAAGGTTTACCTGTTTGTGGAGATGGTGAAGAGTTAATCATACTTCATGCTTTTTGTTAACTCATCATTTAATTGACAAAGTATTATTAAATATTTTAGAATAAATCTAGTGCTATCACTGGCAAAGTAGTCAAAAGGGTCAAATTTGCCTTTAACATCTCAAAGATGCCGTTTCAATGATATTTTTTGCATTCTCCTTGAAATTAGTTCTAATAGACGCCCAGCACTTTTGAGAGGTTTTAATTCTGGTCCCTTATTGTTTACTAAATTATTGACTGACTGAAGAATTTAGGAGTATTGCAGTCTACACAGTTTCTATATGGCAAAGATTGAAGGCTTTTCTCTTGGGTGCCAGCCAATAATAAAGGCAGATATTTGTGGAAGAGGATGTTGCCCTTTGGTTCTCAGGTCACAACATACACATAAAAAGTTGGCCATGGTAAAGTGCTTTATTTTATTTAATTATTACTGAAGTATTTGATTGAATTCGCTTATTTTATTTAAAGAGAATGTTTTCATGAAGTCAAGAGAATGGTCTGTCCTCTTTATGTAAGTACTGATAGCTCCTGCTACCAACTATCATGTCATATCATATCAACTAGATCAACTAGTAATTCTCTAAGGTATAGATAGAACACACACTATAAATTTCACTAAAAGATCTTGTAAGGGCCTAGAGAAGAGAATACAATTAATTCCAAAAATATATTTTAATAGATTCTTTTTAAAACCTGAAATATAGTAATTTGAATATTTTAATTTGAATACCTCTTTCCATTCATTTCTCTGTGCATCATATGACTCAACTGTGTTCAAATAAGTATGTCCATCATATCCTCCAACCACATAGAGTTTGTCTCCAAGCGGGCACACAGCAACAGCATCTCGAGGAACACTCAGAGGTGCCACAGTTGACCATGAGTCACTTTTTGGATCATACCTTAAAGGATTTAGAAAGACAATTGGGAGGAAAAGTCCAATAGAGTTACAACTGAAAATAACAGACATTCTCAAAACGTATACCTACCTGAAACACAGGATTAAAAACACTTTATACAAATATTAAGTGTAGATTGGATAATATTAAGGATATGTACACGACAAAATTACCTTCAGCCACTAGGTGTCTCTCAAAGCATATTGAACAAATTTCCCTTTCCAAGCTACCATGCACTTCATTAATAAGCACTCACATAAACTTTGAGGAAATTTCACATATTGTGATCCTGGCATGATATAAAAAATGTCTCCTCTCATTTGGTAGTCTGATTGAAGAGCTTTGGTTTTCTTTTATTATTTATTTGTCAAAGTTATACATAAGATGCCTCTTTTATATGAGAACTCATTTTAAAGTAAACCTGAATATAATTGCCTATCTATTTTTGCTGTATGAAATGTACTACTTTGGTTTTAATACTATTTGTGGATAGAATGGTCATAGACTTATCCTGTGTTTTTCCCTGCTGAGAGTTCTTATTTCTCTTCAGTGGAGTTAAGGTTTATTGTTTTCTATTTTAATCTGAAGTTAACTTCTTAACCCCAAACCTCTTTAGTAAGCAAAATGAAAAATAATACAGTAAGTAATATTAATTAACATATTTTCTAGAAATTCCTAACCTTTGAAGCTTATTTTTAAAAATACATAACACTAAAATCTAAAAGTTGAACAATGAAGAAAACTCATATAATTATACACAAAAATGCTCCGTGACTTTATATTGGCCTATTTGTAAAAGTCTAATGAAATATATTTATTTTACAAAAGAGATTTTCATTTATCACTTTCCACTGATATATTCGTATTACCCCCTCTAACCACTGTTTGTACCTCTTTAATGATATTCTAAATCATCTGATTTCAGCTTCCATCTGAAATCGGTCTCACATCTAGAATTTTAAAAATACTATCTGAAATCAGCAATAACTCAGACAACTTAAATTCTATATCATCGAGTGTCATGTAGCATATCACTTTAAATTCAGATGTTATGGTGAAAGTCAGAATCAGAAAATTCATAGCTGCATGCTCTGGCCAAGCCAACTCTTCAAAACAATAGCTATTGTTAATTGATGCTTCACTCAGCTGACAGGGTACACACACAGATGAATCATGAACCAAAACTCATAGGAGGATTTGCTCATAAATTTGCATCCAAAGACCCAAGACTTTTCTGCATGGGCATGGTAACTAATGGTCAAAATCTGGTTAACATTATTATTATCTGGATACTGTTTGATTAAGAAGAGGAGTTTGGGGAATGTTGAAGTTTCCGAAGAAAAATTAATTGGTAATATGGTTATCATCTGTAAAGATACACAGGAGCAGTTATTAAAGACAAAAGTAGTCACCGCATATTCAAATTAAAATAGCATTACTTCTCTTCTTTCTCTTTTGCTTTTCTGTCTTTGAATACTTACTTTGATTGTAAGTATATATATTCTAATGGAAATGAAATTGAGCCGAAGTCAAGAGAATGAGTCATGATCTTATTTTCCCACTTAGAGTAACTAGGAATCATTTACTTGATGTATGTGCCTCAATTTTCTCATTAACATTATAGCAATAGTGATCCCTAACCCAACCAATGTGATGGTTTTAGAAAACTTAAATTTAAATTATTATCATAAGTAATTGAGTATGCCAAAAGTGTTTTAGAAAAAAAAAAAATGGCATCAGAAAAATTCTTCAAGACGTGGAAATGAGGATTATCTGATTCCATAGAGGGTGTATGGACCTTTAAGTGTTTAAGTGCGTAATTTTTTTTTTTTTTTTTTTTTGAGACGGAGTCTCACTCTGTCCCCCAGGCTGGAGTGCAGTGGCGCGCGATCTCTGCTCACTGCAAGCTCCGCCTCCCGGGTTCACGCCATTCTCCTACCTCAGCCTCCCGAGTAGCTGGGACTATAGGCGCCCGCCACCACGCCTGGCTAATTTTTTTTTTTAATTTTTAGTGGGGACGGGGTTTCACCGTGTTAGCCAGGACGGTCTTGATCTCCTGACCTTGTGATCTGCTCACCTCAGCCGCCCAAAGTGCTGGTATTACAGGCGTGAGCCACCACATGCAGCCCCTTTAGGTTACTTTCTACTGACAAGCCTATTTTATAACTCTGTGTGTGTGGAAGTTGTAAAAAACTGAGTTTCCTTGTGATTTTTTTCTATAACAATACAAATTCATTTTGCCTGATAGCAATAGAATTGATTTCCACAATGTAGAAATAATGACTTCCAAAGATTATCTTTTATTGTTATATTATATGATTTCAACTAGTTTTGCATCTATTGAGAAATTATTTCAGTATTCAAAGTTGTCTAAGTACCTTTTATTCTAAGTACCTTTTGAACTTGTTTTAACATCTTATAATTGTTTTCTTTATGAATCACATGAAATATTTAACACATGTTCATTTTATATTTTTTAATTTTTTTAATTGATATATATTTGTACACATTTATGGGGTACGTGTGATATTTTGTTACATACATAAAACTTGTCATTTTATATTTGCATGAAAGCCATGATTTTAAGTTTTTGAAAATTATATTTTAGCACTAGTCATTTTCTCAATGCTTTTTCAAGGAAAATGACAATAATAGCGTAATAATAGGGTGATAACGTTAGTAATAAAAATAATACTGGATTATAGCAATAATACTAAAATAAAACTACCATACTTGCAAGTGACTCCTATTGAATAATTAACATATGGCAAGCAATGTGGTAAGTGCATTATCACATTTTATCTTGTACCCTATGTGGTTGATACTATTATTATTCCCATTTTACATATGAGGAAACTGATGTTTAGAGATGTAAAGTAACTGGGACAAGGTCACATAATTAATAAATAGTAGATTTAAAGTTTGAACTGAGATCTGTCTGACATCTAATCTGATGCATTTAACTACTATACAACGCATTTGTTTAGTATGTGTAAAGTTCTCATTTTTCTCTTTTTAAAAAAGAGTATGAAAATTTTAAAAATTAGTAAATTTGGGAGTGTAATTATGTCAGAAAATGAGGTTGAACATTTACTTACAGGATATGCATGTAAGTATGTAATTGTGTAGTCTGTGCCACAGATTATATCAGATAATACAAATTAAATTTATATTTTTAGTGGTTTATTTAAATTGATACAGACATTTTAAACCATGATAAGGCTAGTTCTGCTGTGAACACTCTATGGTGCTAAAATATGCAGCCCAATTTGTTTTTTCTCAAGTTTTAACACAGACTTCCACAATTTCAAGAGTTCACAGAGTAAAGCTAAGAAAGTGCTGGCGTTATAATAATGGGAAGAAAAATGATTAATTAAAATAGTCATATATTCCACATTTTTTTTGTTATGAGAGGTATACTTTTTTGTCATAAAATCAACTTACATAGTTTCATACATTTAGATACAGGAAGCCAAGTTAATGCAACACAAGTTTTACCACTAAGCCTCAACAAAAAGCTTCCAAACTGCAATAGAAACAAGAAAGCACAGAGTATAATAAATGAAAACAGTCTTGCTAGGATTTATTACAAGAAAATTGCCATTATAAGACAGAGAATTATTTGTATCTCTGATTATACATTTACGTCATTTACTTCTTGACAGATACAATTTTTGTGAAGTCAGATGCGGTTTTCACAGCAACAAACCTTCACAGCTTCTTATTTACTAGGTATCTTTGTACAGTTCTGTGTTATTTTGCATAAAATCCTTTAGGCAACTTTTAATATTTCTGTAAAAAACAACACGGGTTTTCCTTATCGATCTTTCTCCTCGACCTCTCCCTCCCATGAGTTTAGCACTCCAATGCAGTTTTTTGTTTGTTTGTTTGTTTATTTTTTAAAGACAGAGTCTCATTCTGTTGCCCAGGCTGGAGTGCAGTTGCGCAATGATCTCAGCTCACCATAACCTCTGCATCCCAGGCTCAAATGATTCTCATGCCTCAGCCTCCCCAGTATCTGGGATTACAGGCATGCACGTCCATGCCCAACTAATTTTTGTATTTTTTTTTAAGAGATAGGGTTTCTTCATGTTGGCCAGGCTGGTCTCAATCTCCTGGCCTCAAGTGATCCACCCACCTCAGCCTCCCAGAGTGTTGGGATTACAGGTGTGAGGCACTGTGCCCGGCTCCAAAGTAGTTCGAAGTGTCAATGAAATCTTAAGATACCATAATTATTTTTATACAAATTCGTTAGCACTTTTGATCAAGATTTTTTTCCCAAATATAATAATTCCAGATACTATATGTTTATGTTATATATGATTTAGTCTTGCCAACTATCAAGAGTTTTATAAAGAAGTTATAGTTATATGGCTTTTAGGTGTAGAACCGTAAATACTTTTACAGGCATAAGAATAGAATTCAATACCTAAGTATCGTTACTTAAAATAAAAACTGCACTTACCTCTGTTGAATACAATTATGGATTTTTAAAATATATGTGTACATTCTCTGGTAGTCAGGCTTGTACACTAACTTTTATGAGTTGTGTGCTGTCTATGACTTTTTGTGGTCTACAGAAGGCATCAATAAATCATCTAGGCAATTTAAAATTTTTGTGGAATCTGTCCTTTTTTAAAAAAATGTCCTGCAGTGTTGTTTAAACACCGTTTAAGTCTACTGTATTCTTTGGGGTTTTTTAAAAGGAAACATGATTTGGGCCATGAATTTGGGCCATGTATTTGGGGAATCAAACGCACGCGCGCGCGCGCACACACACACACACTCACACATCCAGAAAGCACGCATCCCTAGAAATGCCCAAGAATACATCAAGCCTTTATGCTGAGGTGATCTCAGGCACAGAACATGACCTGCTAATGCGTGATGGTCTAATGGATGAAGCCAGTCTTCAAAGACAGGGAAGGTGCCTGTTTTTTCAAAAACCCAGTTTTCAGCAAAAGATCAAAAGGCATATAAAGAAACAGAAAAAAAAAATAAAAACAAAGTCAATTTTAAAATAGCAAATTAAATCTCCAGATACTCTTCCTGTAGAAATATAAAGATCTGACTTACAAGACAATAACATAGCTGTCTTATGCTAAAGCCAAGATAAAAACAGAAATAATGTAAATGAGTAAAAAAAAATTATAATAAAGAAACGTAAAAATTCTTGAGCTGAAAATAAAATGACAATTTAAAAATTCAGTAGAGGGATTCAATGGGAGACTCAAGAAACAGAAGTAAGAATAAGTGAACTTAAAGATAGGTCATTTAAAATTATTGTGTCTGAGAAGCAAAAAGAATAAAGAAAAATGAATAGAGCCTGAGGGACTTATGGGCTAACATCCAGTGGACAAACATATGCATTTCAAAAATCTCAGAAGAAAAAGAGAGAAAAGAGCAGAAAGAATATTTGAAAAAAATAATAGCTGAAAAACCATATCAAGACACATTATAAACTCTTAAAAGTCAGAGATAAAGAGACAATATTGTAAGCAAGAAGAGTAAAGCAACTTGACACATATAAGGAATTCTCAATGAGATAACTAATAAATTTCTCAAAAAAACCTTAGAAGACAGAGGCTTTTTTTTTTTTTTTTTAAAGAGGGCAAATTAGGGGCTTTGCTGGCATGCCTCACTCACGAGGAAGTAGCAAAATAGTGTGTAGAGATTCACACTGTAAACTTTTATCCAGGAAGGAACACAGGTGATTAACATAAAAGCAAAAGAAACTCCAGATACTTTGATGAATTTGGTGGCAGCAGCCTGGGCTGTGGGTTGAGTGGAAAATTGAGGGTGAGTCCCCAGTGCATGAGATGGGGAGAAAGGGTCTCCACAATACACATTCCCACTGGGGAGGTAGGTAATGTAGGCCGAGCGGGAGCTCCTTGACCCTATCAATCGCTGGATCTGATGTTGGGAGCAGTGGGGAGACCTTGAGAAGGGGTAACAGCAGGAAGTGTGTTGCATGCATTCCAGACACTGGCTCCAATAGAAGGTGGCCAATAAATATCCTAACTATAGGAGTCTCTATTGAAATCTGTAAGCCACATGGGCAGCAGTCACTAGCTGGGCAAGTCTCCAGACTGAGATTTGTGATCTAGTCTCAAAGAGGAGAGGAGTCCCCATCGCCAGAACTGAGAAGAGAGAGTGGTATGGGATTAAAGTGTGCATGCAGGAGATGGGTGACCTCCCCTTTGCAAGACCAGACTAGGAAGCATATCATGTGGGAGCCCCAGTTTTTGTCCCAGCCAGAAAAGTCTTCAGCCTGGGAGAGTTTTGCAATCTGAGATGTTCTGCTTGTAACTTAGCTATTTGTTTCAGCTTGTTGCCAGTAGTAGGCTTCAGGAGGGAGCTCTGCAGGGTAGTGACCCAGGAAGCAAGGCAGGTATCACTGCCACCTGCTAAATTTTGGAGCCCAAGCCACTCCTCATTTCCCATGCTGGCTCTTTGGAATGACAGAGGTCTCTCCACTCCTTTTAATATTGCCCCAGTGTCCTGAGAACTGCTTTTTATCACCCATCAGGGCTAGCACTTGCACCTGCTACTGGGGAGCCTGAGTAAGGGCATGCCTGATGCAGCCCCATCAAAATTTTACCCCATTACCCACCTCATAGGCAAAGCGTGGGATCAGAACCCCTGGGAGTTCCACAGCCCAGCACATTTCCTGGGACATTAGACTACTTCTCCTTGCTGGTAAAGATCAAGCATAGACCTTACTACCACCATCCCAGCTGCCTGTCAGCTGCAAGTACCTTCAGCTGGCCAACAGGTCAACCTGCACAGCCCATTACAACTGCTGACATAACTGCACAGTTCTCGGGAAGAAAATGTGCTTTGTGCAACCTCTGCTACCATCATCACCCACACCACCCCAGCTGCTTAGGAGGCCCTGAGCCTGCTCACCTGCCTTGTACATTAATACTACAACTGGCATTTGAGCAAGTCACCACACTAAGGCTGTTTATAACCAAGGAAATAATAGAGCGCCTACATCACTCCTCCACCATCTCTGTCAGGGTTAGTGCTTGTGTCCACCACTGGGATATCTGAGGGTGGCCCCACCTGGTCCAGCTCTGCCCAACTTCACCCTCCTCATGGTGCTGAGGATAAAGCCCAGGCCACTGGGTATTCCACAGACCAGCCCACTGCCTGAGGCATCAGAGGCCTTCTCCTGATAAGGAAATATAAAGCAAAAACCCATCTGCTACCACCACCACCACCACTGGCTCTTACCTCCTTCAAGTGCCACGTACTGGCCTGTAGGTTAAACTGCACAATCTAATACAAAATCCATTGACACCAATGCAGATAAGCTTATGGAGACCTCTGCTACCCCAGCTCCAAAGGAGGCAGTGAGCCTGTTCACACTCCTAGAACATTGCTATGACAACTGGCACTTGAGAAAATCACACTAAGGCTACCTATAATGAAAAAAATTCAGAGTCTTTGCCACTGAAAACACTCAGACTCAAAGCCTAATGATCTTATTCAAAATAGGTTATATTCACATCTTAAGGGGAAAAAAGGCCTGTCCAAATAAAAGTAAATTTAAAAACAAGAAGATGTGATATTTTTCTTTTCAAATGATGAGGAACCAATGGAACAGTTCTGGAAGTATAAAAGAACAGGGTGTTATGATAACCACCACAAAGCATTGCACTAACTCTTTAGCAGTAGTTCCTAACCAAAAGGAAATACATGAAATTTCAGAAAAAGAATTCAAAATATTGATTTTAAGGAAGCTCAACAGGAATCAAAAGAAAGCTGAAAACCAATACAAAGAAATCAGAAAATCAATCCAGAATATGAATGATAAATTTGCCAAAGAGATAGATTTTTTAAAAACAGAAACTTCTGAAAAGGAAAATTCATTGAAGGTATTACAAAATACAGATGAAATCTTCAATGATAGACTAGACTAAGCAGAAGAAAGAATCTCAGAGCTTGAAGACAGTACTTTTTAATTTATCCAGTCAGATAAAAACAAAACAAAAAATATATAATTAAAAAGTGAGCTAAGCTTTTGGTAAGTATGGGACTATGTAAAATGTCCCAACTTACAAATCATAAGTATTCCTGGGGACAAAGAAAAAAACCTAAAATCTGGGAAACTATTTGAGAAAATAATTAAGGAAATCTTCCCTAGTCCGGCAAGAGATCTAGGTATCTCGATGCAAGAAACTCAAAAAACTCCAGAGAAACATTGTAAGAAGAATCTCACAAAGACATATGGTCATCAGACAGTCTGAATTCAATATGAAGGAAAAAAAATCCTAAAAGCAGCAAAAGAAAAGCATATAGTAACCTACAAAGGAAACCCCATCAGACTAACAGTGGACTTCTCAGCAGAAACCTTACAAGCCAGAAGAGATTGGGATTTTATTTTCAAGGCACTTAAGGAAAAATCTGTAAACCCTGGCTTGTGTATACTGCCAGAATAAGCTTCATAAATGAAGAAGAAATAAAGTCTTTTGCAGACAAGCAAACACTGAGAAAATCTGTCACCTCTAGACCAAACTTACAAGAAATGCTCAAGGAAGTTATAAACATGGATACAAAATTTGGTCAATACTTGCCATAATAAAAACATCTGAAAGTATAAAACTCAAAAGTCTTATAAAACGATTACAAAAATAAGGCTACAAAGTAGCTATATAACAATTAATATTATGACAGGAATAAGACCTCATGTGTCAATATTAACCATAACTGTATATGGATTAAATATGCCAATTAAAATAAATAGGTTGACAAAATGGATATATATATATATATATACACACATATATATACACACACACACACATATATATATATATATATATATGGATCCAACCATACACTTCTTACAAGAAACACCTTATTGATAAAGACACTTAGGGACTTAAGTTAATGGGGTGGAAAAAGTATTCAATTTAAATGGAAAACAAAAGCAAGCAGGAGTAGATATGTTTACATCTGATCAAGCAAACTTTAAATAAACAACAGTTTAAAAAGACAAGGAATGCCATTATATAATCATGAAGAAATCTATTCAACAAAAAGTTATAACAATCCTAAATATATATGCACCAAACACTGGGGCACCCAGATTTATAAAACGCATATTACTTGACTTAAAAAAAGAGCTAGGCAGCAATGCTATAATAGTGGGGGACTTCAACATCCCACTGACAGCACTAGGCAAATTATTGAGGCAGAAAATCAACAAAGAAACACAGGAAAATGGCCTTGGCAAAAAATTCCTGACTAAGACCTCAGAAGCACAGGCAACGAAAGCAAAAATACACAAACGGGACTTAAGTAAAAAACTTCTGCACGACCATGGAAAGAATCAATAGAGTGAACAGAGAATCTTCAGAATGGGACAAAATATTTGCAAAGTATGTATCTGGCAAATGGGCTAATATCTGGAATTTACAAGGAACTCAAACATCTCAGTCATAACAAGAAAAACTGAAAATAACCCCATTAAAAGTGGTCAAGTGGTCAAGTAATATGAAGAGATAATTTTTTAAAATGACATATAAATGGCCAAAAAGCATATGCAAAAATGTTCAACATTACTAATCATGATAAAAAATGTGAATTAAAACCACCATGAGATACCATTTTACACCAGTAAAAATGGCTATTAATAAAAAGTCAAATAATAACAGAATTTGGCAAAGATGCAGAGAAAAGGGAACACTTGCACACTGTTAGTGGGAATGTAAGTAAGTACAATCTTTATGGCCATCAGTACGCAGTTTTCTCAAAGAGCTAAAAATAGATCTACTATTTGGTGCAGCAATCCCACTACTGCATATCTACCTGAAGGAAGATGCATCATTATACCAAAAGGTACCTACACTCATAGGTTTCGTGCAGCACTATTCACAATAGCAAATATATGAAATCAACCTAAATGTCCATCAATGGATGATTGGATTAAAATATACACACAAACACACACACACTCACATACACACACATATACATACACCATGGAATGCTACTCAGCCATAAAAGAATCGTGTTTTAAACAATCATGTCTTAAACAAAATAACTCAGAAACAGGAAGTCAAATATCACATGTTCTCAGTTATAAGTGGGAGCTAAATAATGCATACACATGATATAGGAAGTGGAGTAGTAGACATTGGAGACAGAACAGTGGAGGGTGGTGAGAAATGAAAAATTACTTAATTGGCTCAATATATACTATTCAGATAATGGCTACACGAAAAGCCCAGACTTCTCCACTTTGCAATAGGTCCGTGTAGCAAAACTGTACTTATACTACCTAGTTTTTTTTAAATGTTATTTTATTAATTTCCAAGGTACATGTGCAGAATGTACAAGTTTGTTACATAGGTAAAGGTGTGCCACGGTGGTTTGCTGCACCTGTCAATCCATCACCTAGGTATTACACCCAGCATGCATTAGCTATTCTTCCTTATGGCCTCCCTGACCCCCACACTCCCCTGACAAGCCCCAGTGTTTGTTGTTCCCCATCCTGTGTCCATGTGTTCTCATTGTTCAGCTCCCACTTATAAGTGAGAACATGAGGTGTTTAATTTTCTGCTCCTGCATTAGTTTACTGAAGATAATGGCTTCCGGCTTTATACATAGCCATACAAAGGATATGATTTCATTCCTTTTTATGGCTGCATACTATCCCATGGTGTATATGTACCACATTTTCTTTATCCAATCTATCGTTGGTGGGCATTTGGGTTAATTATACGTCTTTGCTATTATGAGTAGTGCTGCAATGAACATATGCATGTGAGTATCTTTATAATAAAATGATTTATATGTCTTTGGGTATATACCCAGTAGTGAGATTGCTGGGTCAAATGATATTTCTTGTTCTAAATGTTTGAGGAATAGTCACACTGTCTTCCACAATGGCTGAACTAATTTACATTCCCACCAACAGTGTAAAAGCATTCCTATTTCTTCAGAACCTCACCAGCATCTATTGTTTCTTGACTTTCTAATAATTGCCATTATGATGGGCATGCAATGCTATCTAATTGTGGTTTTGATTTGCATTTAATGATAAGTGATGTTGAACTTTTTTTCATGTTTGTTGGTCTCATGTATGTATTCTTTTTTTTTTTTTTTTTTTTTTTTGAGACGGAGTCTTGCTCTGTCGCCCAGGCTGGAGTGCAGTGGCTGGATCTCAGCTCACTGCAACCTCCGCCTCCCGGGTTCACGCCATTCTCCTGCCTCAGCCTCCCGAGTAGCTGGGACCACAGGCGCCGGCCACCTCGCCCGGCTAATTTTTTGTATTTTTAGTAGAGACGGGGTTTCACCGTGTTAGCCAGGATGGTCTCGATCTCCTGACCTCGTGATCCGCCCGTCTCGGCCTCCCAAAGTGCTGGGATTACAGGCTTGAGCCACCGCGCCCGGTGTGTATGTATTCTTTTGAGAAGTGTTGACAAAGCTGACAAAAACAAGCAATGGAGAAAAGATTCCCTATTTGATAAATGGTGCTGGAAGAACTGGCTGGCCATATGCAGAAAGTTGAAACTGGACCCTTCCTTACATTTTATACAAAAATTAACTGAAAAAGGATGACATGGTTTGGCTATGTCCACACCCAAATCTCATCTTGAATTGTAGCTCCCATGATTCCCATGTGTTGTGGGAAAGACCCAGTAGGAGATAATTGAATCATGGGGGCAGTTTTTCCCATACTGTTCTCATGATAGTGAGTAAGTCTCTCAAGATCTGATAGTTTTATAAGGGGAAACTCATTTTCCTTGGCTCTTTGATTCTCTCTTGCCACCACCATGTAAGAAGTGCCTTTTAGCTCCTGACATGGTCTCACCAGCCAAGTGGAACTACGAGTCCGTTAAACCTCTTTTTCTTCCCAGTCTTGGGTACGTCTTTATCAGCAGTGTGAAAATGGACTAATACAGTAAATTGGTACCAGTAGAGTGGGGCACTGCTGAAGATATCTGAAAATGTGGAAGTGACTTTGGAACTGGGTAACAGGCAGAGGTTGGAACAGTTTGGAGGACTCAGAAGAAGACAGGAAAATGTGGAAAAGTTTGGAACTTCCTAGAGTCTTGAGACTTGTTGAATGGCTTTGCCCAAAATGCTGATAGCAATGTGGACAATAAAGTCTAGGCTGAGGTGGTCTCAGATGGAAATGAGGAACTTGTTGGGAATTGGAGCAAAGGTGACTCTTGTTATGTTCTAGCAAAGAGACTGGCAGCATTTTGCCCCTGCCCTAGAAATTTGTGGAACTTTAAACTTGAGAGAGACTATTTAGGGTATCTGGTAGAAGAAATTTCTAAGCAACAAAGCATTCAAGAGGTGCTGTGAAAGACATTCAGTTTTATACGGGAAGCAGAGCATAAAAGTTCAGCTAATTTTCAGCCTGACAATGTGACAGAAAAGAAAATCCTTTTTCTGAGAAATTCAAGCCCCCTGCAGAAATTTGCTTAAGTAATGAGGAACTCAATGTTAACTGCCAAGACAATAGGGAAAATGTCTCTAGGACATGTCAGGGATCTTCATGGCAGCCCCTCCCATCACAGGCCTGGAGGCCTAGGAGGGAATATGTTTTCCCCATGCTGTGTGCAGCCTAGGGACTTGATGCCCTGCATTTACAGCTGCTCCAGCTGTGGCTAAAAGGAGCAAATGTAGAACTCCGGCTGTGGCTTTGGAGGGTGCAAGCCCCAAGCCTTGGCAGCTTCCATGTGGTGTTGAGCCTGTGAGTGCACATAAGTCAATAATTGGGGTTTGGGAACCTCTGCCTAGATTTCAGAGAATGTGTGGAAATGACTGGATGCCTGGGCAGAAGTTTGTTGCAGGCATAGGGCCCTCAAGGAGAACCTCTGCTAGGGCAGTGCAGAAGGGAAATGTGGGATCAGAGCCCCCATACAGATTCCCTTCTGGAACATCACCTAGTGGAGCTGTGAGAAGAGGGCCACTGTCCTTCAGGTCCTAGAATGGTAAATCCACTGACACTGTGTGCCTGGAAAAGCCTCAGACACTCAGTGTCAGTCTGTGAAAGCACCTGGGAGGGAGGCTGTACCCTGCAAAGCCACAGGTCCAGAGCTGCCCAAGACCATGGAACCCACCTCTTGCATCAGTGTGACATGGATGAGAAACATGGTGTCAAAAGTGATCATTACGGAGCTTTAAGATTTGACTGCCCTGCTGAATTTTGGACTTGCATGGGGCCTGTAGCCCTTTTGCTTTGGTCATTTTTTTTCCCATTTATAATGGATGTACTTACTCAATGTCTGTACCACCAATGTATCTAGAAAATAACTAACTTGCTTTTGATTTTACAGGCTCACAGGCAGAAGGGACTTGCCTTGTCTTGGACGAGAGTTTGAACTGTGGACTTTTGAGTTAATGTTGAAAGAGTTAAGAATTTGGCGGACTGTTGGGAAGGCATGATTGGTTTTGAAATGTGAGGACATGAGATTTGGGAGTGGTCAGGGGTAGAATGATATGGTTTGGCTGTGTCCCCACCCAAATCTCATCTTGAATTGTAGCTTCTATGATTCCTACATGTTGTGGGAGGAACCCAGTGGGAGATAATTGAATCATGGGGGCCTGCCCTGCCTGCCTCACCTAAGATATTATTTGCAAAAGCCATTTTGTTAATTTCCAACGTGCCATAATTCATATGAAAAGTGACAGTCTGTAGTTGTAACAGGTGAATGTGCAATAATCTGTCTTGAAAAATTACAGACAGGAAGATAAATAGTCTAAAAAAGTGAAAACCCAGCTTAGAGTTAACACATCTGTGAACAAATGTGCAGTGTATTTTCTCCCATACTGTTCTCTTGGTAGTGAATACGTCTCATGAGATCTGATGGTTTTATAAGGGGAAACCTATTTTGCTTGGCTCTCTGTTTCTCTCTTGCTGCCACCATGTAAGAAGTGTCTTTTGGTTTCCACGATGATTGTGAAGCCTCCCCAGCCACGTGGAACTGTGAGTCCATTAAACATCTTTCTCTTCCCAGTCTCAGGTATTGTCTTTATCAGCAGCATGAATACAGACTAATACAATGGATTGAAGACTTAAATGTATAGCCCAAAACTTTAAAAAACCCTCACCAAACTAAGAATAAAAGAAAACTACCTCACCCTCATGAAGGTAGTATATGGAAAACCAAGAGCTACTGTCACACTTAATGTAAGTATTTCCTGTAAGAACAAGAACAAGGAAAGGTGCCCACTTCTACCACTTCATTCGACAATTAGAAATTTTAAACCAGAGCAATTAGGCTAAAAAGAGAAACAAAAGCCATGCAAATTGGAAAGGAAGAAATTAAGAAAGACATCAATAAAGGGAAAGATAGCTTTTGCTTATGGAGCAGAAACCTTAATATTCTTAAGATATCAATACACTCGGTTGGGTGTGGTGGCTCACACCTATAATCCTAGCACTTTGGGAGGCTGAGGCAGTCAGATTGCTTGAGCCCAGGCATTTGAGATAAGCCAGGGCAACATGGCAAAACCTTGTGCCTATGAAAATGACAAAAAATTTTGCCGGGTGTGGTGGCACATGCCTATAGTCTCACCTACTAAGGAGGCCGAGTTAGGAGGATTACATGAACTTGGGGAACATGCAGTGAATCATAATGGCATCACTGCATTCCAGCCTCGGTGACAGAGGGAGATTCTGTCATTAAAAAAAAAAAATCAATAAATCAATACACAATGTGGTTTACAGATTCAATGCAATTTCTATAAAAACTCCAATGGCATTTTTGGCAGAAATAGAAAAATTCATCCTAACTCCATATAGAATCTCAAGAGACCCAAAGTAGCAAAACCAATCTAGAAAATGAACAAAGTTAGAAGTTTACTGCCTCCCTGATTAAGAAGCTTACTATACCAGCTACACTAATCAACACAGTGAGGTACGGGCATAAAGAGAGACATAAAGAGCAATGGAACAAGTACAAGGCCCAGAAATAAACCCTTACATATATGGTCAAAAAAATTTTGACAAAGGTGCTGAGGCCACTGAATGGGGAAAGGAGAGTCTTTTCAACGCATGTTAATGGGAAAACTGGATATCCACATGCAAAAGAATAAAGTTGAACCTTTACTCAATAAAGAACAAATAAATTAATGGGTCAAAGGCCTGAAGGTAAGAGGTACAGTTATAAAATTCTAGGTATAAAATATAAATAAAAAGCTTGATTAATTTGTATTTGACAATCACTTCTTGGATAAAACACCAAAAGAACAGTCAACAAGAAAAAAAATATAAATTGAACTTCATCAAAATTAAAAATACTTGTGCATCAAAAGACATTATCAACACAGTGACCAGGAAATCCATGAAACAGGAGAGACTATCTGGAAATCATACATATGATGAATAACTACTTTCCAGAATATGTAAGGAACTACTATAATAATAATATTCAGCCTTAAAAAGGAAATGAAATTCTGACACGTTATTACATAGATAAAACTTGAAGAATTATGCTAAATGAGATATGACAATCATAAAATAATAACTATTTATGATTCCACTTTTATGAGGTAACTAGAATAGTCACATTCATAGAAACAAAAAGTAGAATAGTGGTTACCAGTGGCTGTGGAGAGGTAAAAATATCGAGTTATTGTTTAATAAATATAGAGTTTCAATCTGAGCACATGAAAAATGTTGTAGAGATGGTTGGTAGTGATATTTGCAAAACAGTGTGAATATGACACTAAACTGTACACTTAAAATAGTTAAAGTAAAAAAAAAAACTTTATTATGTATAATTTGCCACAAAAATTAGCACTATTAAGAGGTGATTGGTTATTGCTTATGCTAACTGTAGTGAGAACTAATGTGTTTTTTTCAGTGTCACATATATTTGACTATAGTACATTATAGTGTTATAGTGTATTAAAATCAAATATGTATTATCTGAGGCAGTGATTGACCATATTTGTGGCTTGTATAATCTTAAAAAAATAAGTTGCATCTCTTAATAACTGATTTTAGAAGAGGCATTCCAGTTATACACTGAGTGCTAGAGAGCCAGTCATTGGGAATAAATTTTTAAAGTGGTACAGATCAGATATTCCATATAAGAAACTATTAGCTTTAATTATCAATTATGTGTCAGTGGTATGTTTATCAGAAAAAAAAAATTCATCTTTTCTTTAGACTCTTCTGCCTAAATTCTATCCTTTATGTCATTGTTTGACCAATTTCTTCCAAGTTGCTTTCTTCATGGCATTCCAAATCTCCTCAATTTAATTTTTCCTCTGCCCAAAAGATAAAGTCTCAAAACTTTTACCTTGGCATTAAGGGATATCAGACAATGTGGTCCTTAATTCTGTTCTGAGTTGCACTTCCAAATTGTATTTCCATCCAAAGTGTCTGCTCTCACTGAAAAAGCTGTCTCCTTTACTTCAATGGTTTTGATTGTGACTTTTTTCTCCTAAATTTGTATGCCTGCAAGATACAAATTCTACCTATTCTATACATTTTCCTTGAGGATGCCATTCCACAATTATGTCTGTTTCCAAAATTTTGCTCACCTTACTGTAAATTTGTCATTTGGTCTTAGGTTAATATTATTTAACTATTTTGTGTATGTATACAGTTTTTCTGTCTTGAAAGGGAATGTAAATGGTATAACTACACAGTCATAACACTTATTTTAAGCAAGATACACAATATTCATACAAGTGAATGTCTCCCTTTCCGTGAAATTACCTTTAGGAAACAAAATACTTATTGCAATAGAGTCATTGCAATAAGTATTTCTGTATATTAATAAAATACAGAATTATTAATTTCTGTAAAATAACTATTTCTGTATATTTTGTGATGGCAAGTCATCGTCTCTTTACAGATTAATTTCATTTGATTTTAAAAACAGTAAACTTATTTTTATATTGTTAATGCTATTTTTGAAATTTCTATTGGTCTTTAATGAACAGCTGGTATTTAGTTGCATGAATAATTTCTTTAGTGGTTATTTCTGAGATTTTGGTGCATCCATCACCAAATGTGTAGACTTTATCCCTCTCCCCATTCCCACCCTTTACCCTGAGTCCCCAAAGTTCATTGTATCATTCTTATGCCTTTACATCCTCCCCCACTTATGAGAGCATATAATGTTTGGTTTTCCATTTCTGAGTTACTTCACTTAGAATAATGGTCTCCAATTCCATCCATGTTGCTGTGAATGCCATTTTTTAATTCCTTTTTACAGCTGAGTAGTATTCTATATATCACAGTTTCCTTATCCACTCATTGATGGATAATCAACAGGCATTTGGCCAGTTCCATATTTTTGCAATTACAAATTCTTCTGCTATAAACATTTGTGTGCAGGTATCTTTTTTGTATAATTACTTCTTTTCCTCTGGATAGAGACCCAATAGTGGGATTGCTGTTTCAAATAGTAGATCTACTTTTAGTTCTTTAAGGAATCTCCACACTGCTTTCCATAGTGGTTGTACTAGTTTAGATTCCCGCCAACAGTGTAAAAGTGTTCCCATTTTATCACATCCATGCCAACATTTATTATGTTTTGATTTTTTGATTATGGCCATTCTTGCAGGAATGAGGTAGTATTGCATTGTGGTTTTGATTTGCATTTCCCTGATCATTAGTGATGTTGAACATTTTTTAAATATGTTTTTTGGCCATATGTATATCTTCTTTTGAGAGTTTTCTATTAATTCCTTAGCCCACTTCTTAATGGAATTGTTTGTTTTGTTCTTGCTAATTTGTTTGAGTTCCTTGTAGATTCTGTCATTTGTCAGATGTAGATTGTAAAGATTTTCCCCCTCTCTGTAGGATATCTTTTTACTCTGCTGATTATTTCTTCTGCTGTGCAGAAGCTTTTTAGTTAAGTCCCATCTATTTAGGTCTGTTCTTGTTGCATTTGCTTTGGGTTCTTGGTCATGAAGTCTTTGCCTAAGCTAATGTCTAGAAGGGTTTTTGCAATGTAAAATTTTATGGTTTCAGGCTTTAGATTTAAGTATTTGATTTGATCCATCTTGACTCGATTTTTGTATAGGGTTACAGATGAGGATCCAGTTTCATTCTTCTATATGTGGCTTGCCAATTATCCCAGTACCATTTGTTGAATATAGTGTCCTTTCCTCACTTTATGTTTTTCTTTGCTTTGTCAAAAATCAGTTGACTTTATTTCTGGGTTCTCTATTCTGTTCCATTCATCTATATGCCTAGTTTTGTACCAGTATGATTTTGTTTTGGAGAGTATGGCCTTAAAGTATCGTTTGAAGTCGGGTAATGTAATGCCTCTAGATTTGTTCATTTTGCTTAGTCTTGCTTTGGCTAGGCAGGCTCTTTTTTGGTTTCATATGAATTTTAGAACTTTTTTTTCTAATTCTGTGAAAAATGGTGGCAGTATTATAAAGGGAAATGCATTGAATTTGTAGACTGCTTTTGGCAGTATGGTCATTATCACAACATTGATTCTACCCATCATGAGTATGGGATGTGTTTTCATTTGTTTGTGTCATCTATGTTTCCTTTCAGTAGTGTTTTGTAGTTTTCATTGTAGAGGTCTTTCACCTCCTTGGTTAAGTGCATTCCTAAGTTTTTGTTGTTGTTGTTGTTGCAGCTATTGTAAAAGGGGTTGAGTTCTTGATTTGATTCTCAGCTTGGTTACTGTTTTTGTACAGCAGAGCTGCAGATTTGTGTACATTAATTTTTTTCCATAAATTATTGAAGTACAGGTGGTCTTTGGTTACATGAGTGAGTTCTTTAGTGGTGATTTGTGAGATTCTGTTGCACCCATCACCCAAGCAGTATGCACTGCACCATATTTGTAATCTTTTATCCCTGGCTACCTCCCACTCTTCCCTTGCCCAGTCCCCAAAGTCCATCGTATCATTCTTATGCCTTTGTGTCCTCATAGTTTAGCTCCCAAATATCAGTGAGAACATACAATGTTTGGTTTTCCTTTCCTGAGTTACTTTACTTAGAATAATAGTCTCCAATCTCATCCAGGTTGCTGCAAATGCTGTTAAATCATTCCTTTTTATGGCTGCATAGTATTCCGTTGTGTATATGTACCATAGTTTCTTTATCCATTTGTTGACTGATGGGCATCTGGGTTAGTTCCACAGTTTTGCAATTGTGAATTGTGCTGCTATAAACATACATGTGCAAGTATCTTTCATGATTAATAACTTCATTCCCTCTGGGTAGATACCCAGCAGTGGGATTGCTGGGTCAAATGGTAGTTCCACTTTTAGTTCTTTAAGGAATCTTTACACTCTTTTTCATAGTGGCTGTATTTGTTTGTATTCCCACCAGCAGTGTAGAAGTGTTCTCTGTTCACATTCACACTAGCATCTACTGTTTTTTGATTTTTTGATTATGATCATTCTTGCAAGACTAAAGTGGTATTGCATTGTGGTTTTGATTTGCATTTCCCTGATCATTAGTAATGCTGAGCATTTTTTCATGTGTTTGTTGGCCATATGTATATCTTCTTTTGATAATTGTTTGTTCATTTCCTTAGCCCACTTTTTGATGAGATTGTTTCTTACTGATTTGTTTGAGTTCATTGTAGATTCTGGATATTAGTCCTTTGTCAGATGTACAGATTGTGAAGATTTTCTCCCACACTGTGGGTTATCTGTTTACTCTGCTGAATGTTCCTTTTGTCGTGAAGAAGCTTTTTAGTTTAATTAGGTCCCAGCTATTTAGCTTTGTTTTTATCGCATGTGCTTTTGGGCTCTTGGTCATGACATCCTTGCCTAAACCAATGTCTAGAAGGGTTTTTCCAATGTTATCTTTTAGAATTTTTATAGTTTCAGGCCTTAGGTTTAAGACCTTAATCCATCTCAAGTTGATTTTGTATAAGATGGGAGATGAGAATCCAGTTTCATTCTCCTATATGTGGCTAGCCTACAATCCCAGCATGATTTGCTGAAAAAAGTTCTTTTCCCACTTTATGTTTTTGTTTGCTTTGTCAAAGATCAGTTGACTGTATTTGGGTTATTTCTGGGTTCTCTATTCTGTTCCACTGGTCTATGTGCCTATTTTTATACCAGTACCATGATGTTTTGGTGACTATGGCTTTATAGACTGGTTTGAAATCAGGCTGTGTGATGCCTCCAGATTTGTTCTTGTGCTTAGTCTTGCTTTGGCTATCAGGGCTCTTTTTTGGTTCTGTATGAATTTTAGAATTTTTTTTCTAATTCTGTAAAGAATAATGATGCTATTTTGATGGAGACTGCATTGAATTTGTAGATTGCTTTTGGCAGTATGGACATTTTCACAATATTGATTCTACCTTTCCATGAGCATGGAATGTATTTCCATTTCCTGGTGTCATCTATGGTTTCTTTCAGCCGTGTTTGGTAGTTTTCCTTGTAGAGGTCTTTTGACCCCTTGATTATGTATATTCCTAAGTATTTTTATTTTTTGCAGCTATTGTAATAGGGGTTGAGTTCTAGATTTGATTCTCTGCTTAGTTGCTGTTGGTGTATAGAAGAGCTACTGGTTTGTGTACATTAATCTTATATCCAGAAACTTTGCTGAATTCTTTTATCAGTTCTAGGAGCTTTCTTGAGGAGTCTTTAGGGTTTTCAAGGTGAATGATCATATTATCAGCAAACAGTGGGAGTTTGACTTCCTTTTTACTGATTTGGATACCCTTTATTCCTTTCTCTTTTCTGATTGCTCTGGTTATGACTTCTAGTTCTATGTTGAAGAGGAGTGGTGAGAGTGGGCATCCTTGTCTTGTTCCAGTTCTCAGAGGGAATGTTTTCAACTTTTCCCCATTCACTATTGTGTTGGCTGTGGGTTTGTCATAGATGGTTTTATTACATTAAGGTATGTCCCTTGTATGCTGATTCTGCTGAGAATTTTAATCATAAACATTGCTGAATTTTTCAAATGCTTTTTCTGCATCTATTGAGACGATTATGTGATTTTTAAAACAATATCTTTATGAGGTGTATCACATTTATTGGTTTGTGGATGTTAAACAATCCCTGCATCCCTGGTATAAAACTAACTTGATCATGGTGTATTATCTTTTTGATAAGCTGTTGGATTCTGTTAACTAGCATTGTGTTGAGAATTTTTGCATCTATGTTCATCATGGATATTGGGCTGTAGTTTTCTTTTTTGGTTATGTCTTTTCCTGGTTTTGGTATTAATGCTGGCTTCATAGAATGAATTAGGGAGGGTTCCTTCTTTTCCTGTCTTGTGGAATAGTGTCAAAAGAATTGGTATCAATTGTCCTTTGAATGTCTAGTAGAATTCCACTGTGAATCTGTCTGGTCCTGGACTTTTTTTTGGTGGTAATTTTTCTTGTTACCATTTCAATCTCGCTGCTTGGTATTGGTCTGTTCAAGGTATCTAATTCTTTCTTATTTAAGCTAGGGAGGTTGTATTTTTCCAGAGATTTAGCCATCTCTTCTAGGTTTTTTAGTTTATGTGAGTAAAGGTGTTCATAGTACCCTTGAAGGATCTTTGGTATGTCAGTTGTAATATCTATTTCAGTTCTTAGTGAGGTTATTTGGATTTTTCTCTCTTCTTTTCTTGGTTAATCTTGCTAATGGTCTATCAGTTTTATTTATCTTTTCAAAGAACCAGCTTTTTATTTTATTTATCTTTTGTATTTTTTTTTTGTTGTTGTTGTTTCAATTTCATTTAGTTCTGCTCTGATCTTTCTGTGATAAAATTTCCAGGTGTTTTTGTGCTTCTTGTATTTGGATGTCTAGGTCTCTAGCAAGGCCAGGGAAGTTTTCCTCAATTATTCACCCAAATATGTTTTCTAAGCTTTTAGAATTCTCTTCTTCCTCAGGAACACATATTATTGTTAGGTTTCGTCGTTTAACATAATGCCAGACTTCTTGGAGGCTTTGTTCATATTTTCTTATTCGTTTTTCTTTGTCTTTGTAGGATTGGATTAATTAAAAGACCTTGTCTTTGAGCTCTGAATTTTTTTCTTCTACTTGTTCAATTACATTCTGAGACTCTGCAGGGCATTTCACATTTCTAAAAGTGTGTCCAAAGTTTCCTGGAATTTTGATTGTTTTTGTCTTTAAGCTGTCTATTTCCTTGAACATTTCTCCCTTCACTTTTTGTATCATTTTTTGGATTTCCCTGCATTGGGCTTCGCCTTTCTCTGGTCCCTCCTTGATTAGCTTAATAACTAACCTCATGAATTCTTTCTCAGGTAAATCAGAAATTTCTTCTTGGTTTGGATCCATTGCTGGTGAACTAGTGTGATTTTTTTTGGGGTGGGGGGGGATGTTGAAGAGCCTTGTTTTTGTCATATTACCAGGCAGGGCTGGTTTTCTGGTTCCTTCTCATCTGGGTAGGCTCTGTCAGAGGGGAGGTCTAGAACTGAAGGCTGTTTTCTCAGATATCTTTTTTCCCCCAGGATGTTCCCTTGATGTAGTACTATCCCCCTTTTCCTATGGATGTGGCTTCCTGTGAGCTTAACTGCAGTGACTGTTGTCTCTATTCTGGGTCTAGCCACCCAGCAAGTCTATTTGAATCCAGGCTGATACTGGGGGGTGTTGGCACAGAATCCTGTGATGTGAACCGTCTATGGGTCTCTCAAGATGGATACCAGTGCCTGTTCCAGTGGAGGTGGCGGGGGGGGTGGGGTGGGTGTGCAATGGAGTCTGTGAGGATTCTTGGCTTTGGTGGTTTAATGCTTCATTTTTGTGCTGGTTGGCCTCCTGCCAGGAGGTAGCATTTTCCAGAAAGCATCAGCTGTGGTAGTATGGAGAGGGACTGGCCATGGGTGGGGCACTAAAACTCCCAAGATTATATGCCCTTTGTCTTCTGCTACCAGAGTAAATAGGAAAGGGCCATCAAGTGGGGGTGGGGTTAGGCATGTCTGAGCTCAGACTCTCCTTGGGTGGGTGTTGCTGCAGCTGCTGTGGGAGATGGGGGTGAGATTCCCAGGTCACCGGAGTTGTGTACCTAGGAGGATTATGGCTGCCTCTGCTGAGTCATGCAGGTTGTCAGGGAAGTGGGGGAAAGCCAGCCGTCACAGGTCTCACTCAGCTCCCATGCAAACCGAAGAGCTGGTCTCACTCCCACTATGCTTCTCCCCAACAGCCCTGAGTCTGTTTCCAGGTGGAGGACTAGATGGGCTTGAAAATTTGCCCTAGGCTACCTGCTTCCATGCTGCGAAAGAAAAGGGCTTGGTTCTTCCCCTGACTGTGGAGTCTGCACACCAGATTTGTGCCCTCCCCCCAGTTCTGGCCAGGAGGCTTCTCACAATGTTCAAATTGTTACAGAGTTTAGCTAAAGATTTCCTCCTCCCTGTGGAGTTTCACCCCCTGCTCCTCTGGCCAACCTCCAAATGTATCCCTGTGGCACCAGGCAGGAATGGCCTGCTAGGGGACCCAGCAAGCTCACAGGGACTTTCTGCTGCTTCCTCTACCCCTGTATTTTGCTTGGCCCTCTAAACTGCTTCAGTACCAGGTAAAGTTGGAAACTTCTCCTGCAAATAGACCTTCAGCTTCTCCAGTGGGTATATTTGGGAGAGGAAGGTCTCCCTTTCACACTTCTGCAGTTGGGCCACTCACAATACTTGGGGTGTCTCCCCGGTCCTACATGAGCAATTAGTTTTCTTCAGACGGTCTGTGGGTTCTCTCAGGATTGCTGGTTTGTTCTTGCAGTTCATCTGGAACTAAAATTCACAATGCGAGCCTCTGCATGCTGCTCTGTCTGGAGCTGCAATCTTCTCCTGCCTCATGTCCACCATGATGATTCTAATTCTGATTTGTGTACATTAATTTTGTAACCTGAAACTTTGCTGAATTCATTTACCAGTTCTAGGAGCTTTCTGGACAAGTCTTTAGGGTTTTCTAGGTATACAATCATGTCATCAGCAAACAGTGACAGTTTGACTTTCTTATTACTAATTTGGATGCCCTTTATTTCTTTCTCTTGTCTCATTGCTCTGGCCAGGACTTCCAATACTATGTTGAATAGAAGTTGTGAAAGTAGGCATCATTGTCTTCTTTCCGCTGTCAGGGAGAATGCTTTCAACTTTTCTCTGTTCAATATTATGTTGGCTGTGGGTTTGTCATAGATGGCTTTCATTACCTTAAGGTATGTCCCTTCTATGCTGATTTTGCTGAGGGTTTTAATTATAAAGAGATGCTGGACTTTGTCAAAGGGTTTTACTGCATTTATTGAGATGATCATGCAATTTTTTTAAAAAATATTTTATGAGGTGTATCACATTTATTGACTTGTGAATGTTAAACAATCCCTGAATGCCTGGTATAAAACTAACTTGAGCATGGTGTATTATCTTTTTGACATGCTGTTGGATTCTGTTAACTAGTATTGTGTTGAGAATTTTTGCATCTATGTTCATCATGGATATAGGGCTGTAGTTTTCTTTTTTGTTATGTCCTTTCCTGGTTTTGGTATTAGGATGATACTGGCTTCACAGAATGATTTACAGGGGATTCCCTTTTTCTCTATCTTTTGGAATAGTTTTAGTAGCATTGGTACCAATTCTTCTTTGAATGTCACATAGAATTCAGCTGTGATTTCATCTGGACCTAGACTTTTTTTGTTGGTAACTTTTTAGTTATTGTTTCAATCTTACTTCTTATTATTGGTCTGTTCAGAGGTTCTATTTTTTCCTGGTTTAATCTAGGTTGTATATTTCTAGGAATTATCCATCACCTCTAGGTTTTCTAGTTTATGTAAAGGTGCTCCTAGTAGCCTTGAATGATCTTTTGTATTTCTGAGATATTGGTTGTAATATCTCCCATTTCATTTCTAAGTGGGCTTATTTGAATCTTTTCCTTTCTTTTCTTGGTTAATTTTGCTAATGGTCTATGCATTTGGTTTATTTTTTTCAAAGAACCAGTTGTGTGTTTTATTTATCTTTGTATTTTTTGTTTGTTTCAATTTCATTTAGTTCTGGTCTTTCTTTTCTTCTACTGGGTTTGTTTGTTGTTTTTTCTCTAGTTCCTTGAGGTGTAACCCCAGATTGTCTATTTGTGCTCTTTCAGACTTTTTGATGTAGGCATTCAATGCTATGAACTTTCCTCTTAGAACCACTTTTCTGTTTCCTAGAGGTTTGGAGAGGTTATATTATCATGCTTGTTCAGTTCAAATAACTTTTTCTTTCAATCTTTATTTCTTTTTTTTTTTTTTTTTTGAGACGCAGTCTCGCTCTGTCACCCAGGCTGGAGTGCAGTGGCCGGATCTCAGCTCACTGCAAGCTCCGCCTCCCGGGTTCACCCCATTCTCCTGCCTCAGTCCCCTGAGTAGCTGGGACTACAGGCGCCCGCCACCTCGCCTGGCTAGTTTTGTTTCTGTACTTTTAGTAGAGACGGGGTTTCACCGTGTTAGCCAGGATGGTCTCGATCTCCTGACCTCGTGATCCGCCCGTCTCGGCCTCCCAAAGTGCTGGGATTACAGGCTTGAGCCACTGCGCCCAGCCTCAATCTTGATTTCATTGTGACTCAATGATCATTCAGAAAGGGTTTTGCCATGTTGACCAGGCTGGTCTTAAACTCCTGATCTCAGGTGATCCTCCCACTTTGGCCTCCCAAAGTGCTGAGATTATAGGCATGAGCCACCACACCTAGCCTGTGAATGCTTTTTATTTATGCTATTTCACTGGAGAATTTTCCATTTATATTCTACATGATACTTATTTATTTATTTGATGTGTTTAACTTGGACTTCACCTTTCTCCCATACCTCCTTGATTGGCTTAATAGTTGACCTTCTGAAATCTTCTTCTGGCAATTCAGACACATCATCTTGGTTTGGATCCATTGCTGGTGAGCTACTGTGATCTTTTGGGGGTGTTAAAAGGCCTCATTTTGTCAAACTTAAAGAATTGGTTTTCTGGTTCCTTCTCATTTGGGTAAACTATGTCAGAGGGAAGATCTGGAACTCAAGCGCTGTTGTTCAGATTCTTTTGTCCTATGGGGATGATGCCTTGATGTGGTGCTTTCCCCTTTCCCCTAGGGAAGCGGTTTCCTGAGCACCAAACTGCAGTGATTGCTATTTCTTTTCTGGATCTAGCCACCCAGCAGAGCTACTGGGGTGGGGAGTGTCTGCCATGAGACCTGTGATGTGATCCATCTTCAGGTCTCTCAGTCAGGGATACTAGCACCTACTCTCATGGAGGTGGCAAGGGAGTGAAGTATTCTCTGAGGGTCCTGGGTTGTATTTCTGTTTAGTATACTGGTTTTGCGTTGGTTGGCCTCCAGCTAGAAGTTGGCACATTCAAGAGCCCATCAGTTCCATTTGTATAGGAAGGATACAACTTTGCCTTAGGCTTAGGCAGTGGGCAGGGCCATAGAGCTACCAAGAAATCATGACCTTTTTGCTTGTCTACCAGAGCTTAAAGAGAAAGACCATCAGGTAGGGGCAGGGTTAGGCATGTCTGAGCTCAGACTCTCCTTGGGTGGGGCTTGCTGCAGCTGCTGTGGGGGATGGGGTGTGTTTTTCAGGCCAATGGTGTTATGTTTCCAGGCGGATTATGGCTATGTCTGCTTTGTCACATAGGCCACCAGGAAAGTGGGGGAAAGCTGGCAGCCACAGGCCTCACCCAGCTGCCATGCAGCCTGTAGCCAGAAAGGCTGGTCTCACTCCCACGGCACCCCCACTCAACAGAACTTAGTTTATTTCAAGGCAGCCAGTGAGCAGGACTGAGAACCTACCCCAGGCCATAAGTCTCCCAGCTGAGAAAGCAAGCAGGCTCACAGTTCTTCGGCTGTCCCTGCGCAGCAATCCACCTCCCTCAGAGGGTCTGTGGATTCTCTTGGCTTTCCTGTTACATTCCTGCGGTAGTTCTTAGAGCCAAAGTTCACAATATGGTTCTCCACACACTGCTCTGTCTGTGTGAGTGGGAGCTGTGAGTTAGTCCTGGCTCCTCTCCACCATTTTATCCCCAATCTCAGTAAACTTATTTTGATTTGAGTCTCCTGAATTGGTTGAGTGATGTAGCTTGGCACAAAATTTATTTGTTTACCACTCTGTCTTATTATTTTATAGTGTGACTATATAACAATAAGATGGCTTATTCTTTTTACATACTTTATGCTGAATCTAAAATGAACATGGAATATTTAAAAAATATAATTTTAGCCTAAGAGAAAGTGTACAATTTTACAGAAGATAAATCCACTAAAAGGATTAGCATTTATTGGAAGACTACTTTCTGGTTGTTTAAAAATGTAATTAAACACAGTCTATTAAAAATAAAAATAAAAAATTAAAATTAGCTAAGATCCCATATTTGAAAGAGCCTGGAACAGGAGAGGACTGGAGTCTTAGAGGATCCTAGCTGGGAAAGGACTTGTTCTCCCTAGATTCCTGTTGTACTATTTAATTTTCTTAGAGTGGGCATAAAAATAAACTGATTTCCATTTAAAAGAAAAAAATTCTTTCTATTTCTAAAAAAATAAATAACCAAATAATTACATACAGAAAGAAATAGAAAAAAAACTTACCGTTCCACACAGTCAGAAAGCCTGGAGCAATGGTTGGAAGCAGGGGCATCATGCCCCCCTACAACATATAAGAATCCATTATATGTGGCAACTCCCACACCTCCACGTCTTTTGGACATTGGAGCACACAAACTCCACTTGTTAGTGTGTGGGTCAAAGTATTCCATTGATTTGAGGCAGGAACTTCCATCACGTCCACCAATAGCATATAATCTAGATAAACAGACAGAACCGCATGTATGTATATGTGCGTGTATACATACACACACAAAATGCATGCATAGAGTGAGAGTGAGAGAACTTTGCACAAAGCTTTTCAAGTTTCTGAAGAGTCTGACTATATATTCTACTCCTACAGTATTTTGCAGTGAAGAGCAGAAGTCTGTGAATAGATCATTACCTGAGGGCACCTGTTAAAATCTATCCCAACCCAAACCTCCCTTTTTCATTATCTTTGTCACAGTCATTTTAACATAATTGAATAAAAGATTTCATGGGATATGAAGCACAGAAGAAAGAGGGAAAGATCAAAAGGATTGGCAGGATAGTTCCAAAGACCAACTCCAACAACTTTACAATTTTAGCAGGGTTCAATTACCTAGGAGCAGAATCTGTTGTTTTTGTGTATCACTTTATATTTGCATTAAAAAATTATCACTTAGAAGACATTAACTTAATAAACAACTAAGGAAAGAGGACAGAACCTAGAAACTAGATTTTTTTTTTTCCCTAGGAAGTGATATTGGCTATGACATTTCTCCCATACACTTTAAAATGCCATTCTTTTGATTAGCATTTTTAAAATAATTTTAAAGTTATCATGCATTAATAAAGAAGACAGACATTTATTAATCCTTATTCCTATAACTTCCCTTCATGCTGAGTTGCAAACAATAGCAACTCAGCAAAGCACAATTAAATGGGGCAAATTTCATGTTTTCATCCTGTTCTGTATTGGGTAGGAGATTACATAACTGAATCACCTGACATCATTCAGGTCAGGCCACAGATAGATTTAGGAGTAGCTTAAGCTCTAAGACACTTTAAAACTGGACCTCCTCTTAACTACGGACATTTCTGATTTATTTCTGTGCAAGGTTCTAAAAACAATGTGTTGACATTTTGACTGAGACCATATCTATGATAATGTATTGGCTTCATGCATAGTCAATATAAACACACAAGGCTGTCTCTGGCAACTGACCCAACCTATTGTCTGAAACTCGCATGATTCATTACCCTCTTATATGCTGGTCATTGTCTCCAAAGTTCCCTTGTCAGAAAGCAAATAATACCTGGTAACAATTCAAGCTCTTAGAAACTTCTAACATCATCATGTTTTAGTATAATATCTCGGAAGTGATAGGCAAGTGACAGGAAGAGGTAAATATTCAGGAAGGGTGAGACTAGGTAGGATTCTATATTTAGGAACCCTGAACACTCAGGAGAGAGATTGTTGAAAGAATAAAAGAATCACCTTGTTATAACCATAGACAGACTAAGGTTTTGATAAAAATAAATCATAATGTAAAAAAAGTAGTAACTTCTTGAGGGTAAAATTAGAACTGGCTTGCCTGTAAAAGTGTTTCTCAAGTTTAATGTGCACAGAAGTCACCTGAAGATCCTGTTAAAATTAAGATTCTGATTCAGGACGTTTGGGGCGGGGCTAGGATTCAACATTTCTAAATACATCTCAGGAAAGGTGGATGCTGCTGGTCCCAGGACAACACCTTGATTAGCAAGGGCATAGAGAATATTTCATCAATTATTTATTTTAGACAAGTATTTTCAGTCCTAGTGGAGAGTTCCAATGAAGATCTTTTATTATTGATAACAAGTACATCCAGGTTGTTTGGAATGCTAATTGATTGATGGATCACATCACTGAAGTTCTGTACTATATGACCTGGAAGCAATGAGCATGTGTGTTTCAACTTACTCACTTGTTGTTTAATGCAACAACACCAACTGTGCTTCTAGGAGTTGACATACTGGCTACGTAATTCCACTGTCGTCCCTCAGGGTCCCATCTTTCTACAGTATTTAGATAGCTCCATCCATCATGCCCACCTACAGCATACATTGGTCCTTCAAGAGTGGCTACACCTAAAAAAATTAAAATAATATGTGGGTTCACCTAGGTATGCCACACACAATGAATATTGTTTCATTTTGCAAGCAATTAATTGCTTAACTTTTTTTTTTGCTTATTAAACAATTTTTCATACATATGAATCATTTACTGACTGTTGTAAAGCTAAGTATGGTTTTGTAACCTTATGAAACTTTCAGTTTTAGTTACTATATCATGGAAGGGTATCATTGAAGTCAAAAGAGGCAGTAGAATGCACCATTTCTAGATATGTAATTTAAAAAGCTGCTCTTTCTGGCAAAATTTCAATATTGTTTGTTGCTCTAACATGTAGATACAATATGATTTTGATTCTTAGATAAACCTTAGAATTACAGGCTGACTGTAGTAGGTCTTTATAACTTCTGGTGTTTAATATAGGGATAAAAAGATTCCCAAGAGCTAACTTACTAGACAGCTTTTTAATGTTTAGTTAGAAGTTTGTTCTTTCAGGTATTACGAATAGTCCATTTCTGCTATGATAATTTACATAATTGGTTTTTTCCCCACCTTGACTATCCCAATCAACCTCTCAGTGGTATATTATCATCACTTCTCCTACCTATTTACTAATATCAATTATATTGAAAAATAAGCTTGCTCTGATTTCTCTGCAGGATCTTTCTGAGCTATGTCTAGGAATAACACTGACATAACTATATAATATAATTATATAGTGTATTATTTGGCAGAGTCAATTTATCAGGATAATTGGGACAAGCAATACCATTCCTGAATCTGCCGCTTTTTAGCTCTGTAAAGGTCAAATAAAAAAAAAAAAAAAAGGAAATTTTTCTGTTGTTCAGCCAACTCTTACGATATCGCAAAAATATGGAGCCTAGTATAAAGAAAGAGGTACCCTGACAAATATTCAGGAGAATCAAAGTTCTCCACTATGGGCACATGATTCATCTAACTAGAAACACAATCCCTCTCAATCGTCAAGTACTTTCCTCTCTAAATTGAGCTTAGAAGAAAACTCCCTGCTGTAGTTGTATATTAGTTAATAGTAAATCCCTTTGAAAAGTTGTTATCGTTTTTAGAAGGAAACCCCTTTAAAATACTGGTGGAAGGGAATCAGGAGTAACCTGCAACAACAACAAATGTTTCCCAGGCTTTTATCATTTCCTTAAGTTTTTCATCATTTTGGAGACATTTTCACTAAGGATTTGGCTAAATCCCAATTATGTGCTGCTAGATTTAAATTTTTTAAAACTCTACTTACTATGCCTTCTTGAAAAATACATTACGTTAAGCTCTTACCTAAGCCGTGCCGATGCGTTGACATGGGAGGCATCACAGTCCAGATTCTGCCAACTGGATTAAAACATTCCACTGTATTCAAAGTTTTTAAACCGTCTCTTCCTCCCACGACATAGAGCTTATTATCAATAACTGCAACTCCAAATTGAAGCCTACGGCCATTCATGGTGCCAATATGTAGCCAACTGTTGGTCCTGAGGTCATATTTTTCAATAGTAGTAGTACCTGACAAAGGGATATTGAACAATGGTAAAATGTACTTTTATTGACATTTTGAATTGGTATTATACACGTTATAATTATATACCCATAACTTACAGCACAGTATCAGTGATTACAATTCAAATGAAGTAAGTAGCCCAGGTAATTCTACAACCTGGAAGATAAAGCAAAGGATAATCTTTTACCACTTCTGGACCCAAATAGAAGAGTCAAAATAAAATGTTTTATGTAATATGTTTGGTTTATACCCTTACAACGCTGGCTTTGGCTATGCTATTCTACTGGTAGTATCAACACAAGTGTCAAATGACATAATTTATGACAAAATACCTTGGATTCTATTATTGAATGTTTGCACATCTGTTACAGATGTAATTATTTATAACCATTCAATATATTAATTTATGTTTTTTAATTTGTTTTGGGTGTGTGTGTTTGTGTGTGTGTTTATTTGTGTGTGTGTTTGTGTGTATGTGTGTTTATTTAAAAGACATGTAACTAAAGGACCAGGAATGAAAATTATTTTTAAATGGGCCTTTAGCTGGGTGTGGTGGCATGCACCTGTAGTCCCAGCTACTTAGAAGGCTGGGATCGGAAGACCATTTCAGCCCAGGAGGCGGAGGCCGCAGTAGGCCAAGATCACGCCACTGTACTCCAGCCTGGGTGACAGAGTGAGACTCTGACTATATAAATAAATAAATAAATAAAATTCAAAAAATGTTAAATGGGCCTTTGGTGTTGATTCACATAATGTTCGATGATGGTAATGATGCAAGAGGTAGAGAGAAATTTATGCAGATAGTAAGGGCAAGAGAGTCCTTGGTGGAATTACTTTTCTAATCAAAAGCAGCCCCCCAAATCATTTATTTTCTAACAAAGAGCAGCCTGAAAAATCAGGCTGCAGACATAGATAAGCAAGCCGGAAGCTTGCACAGGGAAATGCCAGCAGCTGCACCGACTGGAAAGGGCTACTTTGGGGGCAGGCATTTCCAACATGGAGGCTTCATCTTCCCTTTTTTTTGTTACCACGTGTACAGTAAGAAAGAAACGGGTAGCATGGCCAGCTTAGGCAGAGAACCCACCTGCATAATAAAAGATTGGTGTGGGGGCGGCCAGAGATTCGTGCCCTATGCAAATGGCACACCTGGTCCTAACCAGTCTTTTGCTCCCTACATATATCAGACACCACCTCTTTACCAGCTCATCTATAAACCCCCCTGCATTTCATCACAGATCTGGAAACCCATTTTTCCAGGGCCCCTCTCTGTAGCAGAGAGCTATTCTCTTTCTTTTGCCTGTTAAATTTCTGCTCTTAATCTCACTCTTTGTACGTCCACGTCTTTGATGTCTGTGGCCATGAGACAATGAACCTCGTGTGTTACCCCAGACAATGAACCCGCTTCAGTAGCACAAAGTATTACAGTTGAAAATATAGAATTACAAGGTATTACTTTAAGTGTTAATATAATTTTATTTTCTGTTCAATCACTAATGTACAAAGTTTACTGCCATAGTATACTGTCACTATTGACAAAGTGAACTATCACTACTGTCATAATGAATTGTCACTTCAGTAGGCAATGCTTCTTACCATTCATTTGTAATAGCTGCTGCTATTTTTTAGTAAACGCTGATTCTGCACAACAGGGAAACTTCTGAATAATAACCAGGGTGGAAAATGATAGAATTATTTTTTACATCTATAGTGTATCTAATAGAGTTTGTGGCAGGTTTAAAAAATTTCATCCCAATTACACAAAGTCAACCACAGTAATAAGCAAAAATACTTTCCAGTTGTTCCTTTACTGGAAGATTTGTGAAGAAAATGCAGTCCATTAGTTATAATGAAGATGTAGTTAACATTTGAAGCAAACCCACTGGCAGTTACAGGGCAATAGTATGGGGTCATATCCAGTCAAAATTTAAGCAGAGTGTATATTAAATATATAGCTGCTCCTCGATTAGACTGAATTAGCGGAAACCGTGTTTCCTTCCTCTAACTTTAAATATATTCTGGTGAATAGTGCACTGTAAGTATTTGTGTTCCAAATTTTGGGTTTTCTAATACAAACTTGTAAATACACAGGGACTCATTTACTCTTTCTCTATCATTACTGCCGCTTTCACTGATAACATGGATTTGACTGAATACTGATTTATAGATTAGCAATTGCTCTACTGACTATATTTACTGCTAAGAGATCAAATTATAACACCTATCAAAACATCCTTTCTACATTAAATATCTTTGAATGGTAATGTTAAAACTGAAATAACTACAAACTGACATCTACTTTTATTCTGTGTTTAACCAGTCAGTTTTCTCTGAATGTTTTCTACTTCTTTCCATTTCCTCATCCCAGTCTGCCTATGTCTGTATTCTTATCTGCTTGCTATAATTTTAACTTTTAGTTCTCTTTTTGTCAGTGGACTTTACCGATTACCTAATTTAGATTAGGAAATAAAAGCTAGTCTGCACTCATTGTTATGATTATGAAGATATGAATGGTGGGGTGATTAGAAAATTGTACAAATCTACATTAATCAGCTGTATGTAGAAGATTTACACTGAGAGATGTAGATGTGTGAATCATGCCAGGTTAAATTTTTCAAGGCATTAGATTCAATATAGAAGATAAAATGATCCCACAACTTTTGATTGCAACATGAGCATTTATGACTGGTAGTTCTACATATCGAAGTTTGAAGACTTCTCCAGCCCCTTTGTCCACCCCCAGCAATTCTTCAGCTAATCAAAATGTATATTCTCTAGCTGCTTTACTAGGGCAGCTCTATATTAGATGGAAAAATATGAATTCTTTTTTTTACTATCTTTTCCTTTAAAATTTTTCTGTATAAATAACTTTCTGCCCCAGCATGTTTGATATATTGTTTCTCAATTCATTTCTATGCTCTTACCCAATCTTCGTTCGTAATCTATTCAAGAGTGAACAAAACCCATCAAACTTATCAGTGTTGTTGAGAACACTGTAGTTCCTGCAGTAGTAAATATATCTGATGTAACGATTTCCTCCATTTACTTTACAAATGTTCCGAAAGTGACAAGATTAGCCTTTACTTTGTCTCCTGCCATACTCTTTATTCAGAATTTATTTTTTAAATAAATAAAAATTTGCAAAATACTATGTATGTACAAGACATCCACAGTTTACTAATTGACAATTTAACAATTTTGACTCTGTGATCATACTTAGCACTTTCTAATGATTCTTTCAAATACGTTGTAGGAGTTATAGTTAGCCCCAGCCATTTGTGTGATACCTATATTTAACAGCAATTCTGAGCTTGTTATATGAGTCAGAGAGGAAATTAGAGACTGAGGAAGCACTGTATTTCTTAAACATCAAAATGTAAAAGTTATTTTTTTTTAAATTTTTAAAATTTCAATAGTGTTGGGGGTATAGGTGGTTTTAGGTTACATGGGTAAGTTCTTTAGTGGTGATTTCTGAGAATTTAGTGCATCCGTCACCCAAGAAGTGTACACGGTACTCAATATGTAGTCAAAAACATCTTTTAAAAATAACTGAAACAACACACTATAAGAAAAGGCGTATGCATAGAAATTAATGTTTATACTTTTGTGAAAATATGTAAAATAGTACAGTTTTCAATGTCACACTGCTTTATACAGATAAATGCTGCCCATTTAATGTTTTTGTTAGACTTCTTAGGTTTTCTTTCTTTCTTTTTCTCTTTTTCCTTTTTTTCGTTAGTACGTGTTTACCCTGGTTTTCTAATAGATTCTAAAATCCCCAAAGAGTTTTGTTGGTGTTCTTTTGTCTGTAATAGTGGCAGTGTAGGAAAAGGAACATCGTATTTGAATAAGAATTTCATCTCCAGCCTTTCTTGATGTTTGTCCTTGGGTTGGCTATCTAACCTTAAGAGGGGCAAAGTAGCGGTGACATTATTGTAACATTATTGTGAGGATTAGAAACGATGTTTGCAAAATGCCAATCAAAGATTAAGTCATCAAGGCCGGGCGCGGTGGCTCAAGCCTGTAATCCCAGCACTTTGGGAGGCCGAGACGGGCGGATCACGAAGTCAGGAGATCGAGACCATCCTGGCTAAAACAGTGAAACCCCGTCTCTACTGAAAAATACAAAAAAACTAGCCGGGTGAGGTGGCGGGCGCCTGTAGTCCCAGCTACTCGGGAGGCTGAGGCAGGAGAATGGCGTGAACCCGGGAGGCGGAGCTTGCAGTGAGCTGAGATCCGGCCACTGCACTCCAGCCTGGGCGACAGAGCGAGACTCCCTCTCAAAGAAAAAAAAAACAAAAAACAAAAACAAACAAATAAAGATTAAGTCATCAAAAAGGTAAGGTTTTACTATTCTTTTAATGGTCTGCAACGTCCCATGAGCCTTTTATAGTGTCTCCAAATACCAGGAACTCAAAAGTGTCTCATACCCTCATTTATTTCCATAACAAACTTTGGTAATAGAGTCCAGAGATTATAGGTTCATATTTCACTCATTTTTAGAGACTGATAAGGAGTTATAGATACTTATAAACATTTGTTGGAATACATTTCTTTGTGGTAACAAGAAGTTAACCAAGATTAGCCTGAATAAAATGCCAAAGATAAAAAACAAACACAAAAACCAAACAAACACAAAATTTTCCATTTCTCACAATGCAAATTAGGCTTTTTGCAAAGTCAGAAATGAAGGACAAGTGCACTTGCATTTTTTATTTAGTACTCTTGTAATTTAAATACCAAACAATAAATCTTTTAATATGCTATTAATATTCAATTTAGTCAACAAAATGCAATAAAACCTCAAGTTGCCAGACTGGAAATTAATTATAGGATCTCATTGTCCTATAAAACTTATCTTATAACATTATTGTTACAAAATACAAAAATATTGTTATTTGTTATTTTCTGAAGAACATCAGTTCTTCAAGTAACCCTACAAATCTGCAGATAATTGCATTTGCAATCTCTTGTTTTATGGGCTTATGATTAATAAGCATAGTTACTATATAGTCTTCCAATTTTCAATTACATATATCAAAGAAAATAATGTGATTCCAGTAGGACTTCAAACCAAGTTTTTAAACTTTTTTTTTTCTATCCCGTATCCTTTCCTCATTTCCCACCATCCCCCAGTTTCAAGATGTCTCTCTGAGATAAACTTTACATCCTTGGAATGTTTTCTTTCCTCCACTCCCTCTCTTGTCCCATTCTATGCTCCCATGCCTTATGCACATTTGTTTACCTAGATGCTTGATAAACACACACCATACTCACTCATCTGGTCAACTATTTCCTTAGAAGCTTCAGGGGCCACATGCTGATACAGACCAGACACCTCTAGCCACGATGGCACCAGCCCCTTAACCAGATGGAACAATAAATAATTCAAGACAAGCCACTGAAGTGGGTCACAACACCTGACATTTCCTAGCCACCCTGCCTATTCTGCATTCCAAATCCTCTCTTTAAACCCCCCGCATTCCCTCTACAAATGGAAGAGTAGGAATTTTTGGAAAGAATTCCGCCCACTCCTCCACTTACTAGCATGGGAAAGCAAATCTTGCTCTCTTTATATTGCACCTCATTCTTGTTATTATAGCTTCTTTCTACAAGTGGCCAGCAGCCAGACCTTTTGCCAGGTGCAGTCTCTTTCCTTTGTGATTAACATGTGAAAGGAAAATAAATCTTGGGACCCCCCCAAGCCAAGAAGCCAAAAGAAAAAGTCAAGCTGGGAATTGCATCAGGCAAACCCTCCCCGCCTTTTTGTTCTTAAATAAGATAAATACTGAGATTTTTTTTTTTAAAGCTACATACCTCCCTCACAATTTACCTACAAGGAAATACCCTGTGGGCCTCCAGATGCTTATCCTTAAGCAGTTAACTTTGAATTTCACCCTGGCAATGCAAATTGACAGCTTATTTTCATAGGTGCAGGACAAAGGAATGACAGAACTTAATGTCATCCCTCTGTTCACCTGAGACAAATGCGTATCTGATTGCTTCCTCTGCTTTATTGTTTATGAAAAAAAAATGCAGATTCTCTAAGCCAGACTAAGGCATAAGTGAGTATTCTTGTACTTCCCTCACATGTAAATTGTGTATTCAGTGAAAAGCTAATCAGACACTCAAAAGAATGCAACCATTTGTCTCTTATCTACTTATGCGCTAGAAGTCCCCACTTTGAGTTGTCTCGCGTGTCCGGACAGAACCAATGTACACCTTACGCATATTGATTGATGTCTGATATCTCCCTAAAATGTATAAAATCAAGCAGTACCCTGACCCCCTGGGGTTCAGAAAGGGGAAAACCTTCTTTAACCTGGGGAAAATAAACTTTGTAAATTCATTGAGACCTGTCTCACATACTTTTGGGTTCACAAACATTAAATAAGTTTTCCTTGGAAAGATATAATATGGCAAAGTAAATATTCAAATTTTAAAACAGCTTCTATAAAGTAAAAGTGCCTATTAAGAGTTCAACACTAGTTGAAAGGTTATGTCTCATAAGGTAAGTAGAAGAATGAGGTCACAACATCATATAAAGCACCCTGTTTATGAAAATTCGCTTTAGGTGCACTTATTTAACATGGCTTTAATATCACCCTTATAATTTGCAGGCTGTTAAGAATGTATCTTTTTTGAATGAAGACACTCTAAGTTATTTTTACCTTTCATAGCATCCATGCCTCCTACAGCATAAAGTGCCCCTACAGTTGATTTTCTAGGTTTTGTCCGAGGGCTTTGCATCATGGATCTTCTCTCAGGTAAAAGATGATACTTCATAGCTTCCATCAGGAGCTTCTGACACTCAAGATCACCAGTAAACATGGAACTGGTTTCAAGATCTGCCAGCAACTGCAAAATAGTGATGCATGGCATATGAACGGAAGCGTTCACCATTAGAAAGAACATATTTGTATTTATGTAACTTTGCAGGCTGGGCGCAGTGGCGTACACCTGTAATTCCAGTACTTTGGGAGGCCAAGGTGTGTAGAATGCTGGAGCTCAGGAGTTTGAGACCAGCCTGGAAAACATGGCGAAACCCGGTCTCTACAAAAAAAATACAAAAAATAGCCAGGTGTGGTTGCATGTGCCTGTAATCCCAGCTACTTGTAGGCTGAGGTGGGTTGATTGTTTGAGCCTGGGAGGTAGAGGTAGAGAAAACTTGAGCTAACCTAAAGGTAGAAGTTTGATTATTTAATGTTTTTTGTTATTTAGTAAGATTTTTATTTTCACTTATCAAGGAAAATAACTAAAAGTCTGCTGGTAGTAGCTAATGATCTCTGCAGATTTATTTGACACATTATTCATCTTTTGAATGTGTACACATATAATTTAAAGGAGCAAACATCAAAAAGCACTCATAGAAAGTATCGCGGAGGCCGGGCACGGTGGCTCAAGCCTGTAATCCCAGCACTTTGGGAGGCCGAGAAGGGCGGATCACGAGGTCAGGAGATCGAGACCATCCTGGCTAACACGGTGAAACCCCGTCTCTACTAAAAATAAAAAAAAAAAAAAAAAAAAAAAAAAAAAAGTATCGCGGAAAGCAGTCAAAGAGAATGGCTGTGTCTGCACAAGCAAGAATCTCCTAGTCTACTGAATGCGGCTAACACAAGTAGCAATCTTTTTGGTGGATTTGAGGTAGTTGTGTTGGTAGTGGTGGTCATGCAAACATGCTCAGTTAAAATAATAACAGACATGGTGGATGGTATCTTTATCATCTGATCACTTCTGTACAGTATTCTGAAAGCAGGTGCTTTTTAACTGAGTTGAGATACATGCCTTAGTAACTAGCCAGCATATTAACAAAAAGAGATGACCAATTCTTTTTAACTATCATTACCTGGCAGACAGTGACCTTATTTAACACTGATAAAAGTGAGGTAAAGTATTTTTCATGAGATGAGTTGGAGAGAAGTCAAGAGTATATTTCAGAATGTTGTCAAGAGTCATCTTAGATTGGTTCCCTTGGAGTTTTGGCTCCACAGTATCATGGGACATTGAGAGGAATAGTGAGCAGGTTGCTGGAATAGAAGAGGTAATCTTATTACATTAAACTTCTCTGAATTTTCCTGCTCTCCGTGTGTTAATTTCAGTTCTGTTCTCACTCTGCCTGTGATATCTGATGGATCTTTATTTTGACCTGCCTCATGAGAGTCCAGGCATTTGCTTAATGCACATGCTTTAGAAATAGGTCTAAAAACTAGGCTATGTATTTTTCCTTAAAAATACTCTTCAGAGATTCATCACCATCCTTTTTATATGTTTCATTTCTAAAATACTTGTAAAGTCACCTTTTAAATTCTTTTGGAAAGCCTATATTTGCATGACATTGCCTATCACTACCATCAACAGGAAAAGTTCACACAGTCCATATTCTAGGTCTAAGGCATACTCAGAGGTGGGCTACCACAGTACTGTTGGTTGTATATTTGGGCTAGAAATTTCCCTCCATTCCAATAAAATAACAGAAGTTTAAACTAAGAGGTTCACTTTGCTGAAAATGTCTTATAGACTTAAGGCTCTGTAAAGATATAATACTCTGATCTTACACCAGTGCATCTTAAGTTTTTTATGCCTAAAATCACAAGGAAAAATTGTTAATACACGGATTCTTCAGCCTGTTCCCCTGAAATTGGTTAACTGGGTCTGCAGTGGAACATGAGAAATTGTATTTTTAATAAGTTCACAGACCCAGGAATATTTTGAAAGGCAGTCTTTGAGAATCTCATATATCATAGAACTTTTCTTGAGAATAATACACATAAGTGTAAATGTTCACTCAAACATAAAATTTCCATAGATTCTAAAGATCATCTATCAATCCAAAGATTTAGAACCTTGGATCTAAAATTACATATATATTTGTTATTTCTGTTTTTGGCTTTACTATTGCCTTGCTCTTTGGATAAACTTGCTATAACCAGAAAGGTAATCAATGCTCTTTCATTGCATATGGATAGATTCTTAAGAGCATGCATAGAGTTCTATGGAATTTAATTAACAGCTGGAAGTTTTAAAAAATGTGGAAAAATCCACTGGGCACAGTGGCTCACGCCTGTAATTCCAGCACTTTGGAGGCTGAGGCAGGCGGATCACAAGTTCAGGAGATCGAGACCATCCTGGCCAACATGGTGAAACCCCATCTTTACTAAAAATACAAAAATTAGCTGGGCGTGGTGGCACGTGCCTGTAATCCCAGCTACTTGGGAGGCTGAGGCAGGAGAATCGCTTGAACTAGGGAGTCGGAGGTTGCAGTGAGCCGAGATAGCACTGCTGCACTACAGCCTGGCAACAAAGCGAGACTCCTTCTCAAAAAAAAAAAAAAAAAAAAAAAGTGGAAAAATCATCAGCAGATTAACAATCTATTTTTCAATATTAACACTTAATTAGTAACTTTGTTATAAAAGTGGATTCATATTAATATTTATAACATTATTGATCCACTAAATCTATACAAGGTCTCTGTTTTTAATTTGGATGATATTTGAGGCCTATAGCCACAAATTCAGAATATATTACATGCATATGTGCAATATATCCACATGTATTAGAAATTTTATTGATCAATTTGCTACAGAGAAAAAATTGTGGTTATCACCAATGGTGAAATTATGTGGTGAGACTGCATTCCAAAATTCAGTATGAGGTGAGTTAACCCTGGATCTCATTCAAAGGTGTTTGTTCTTAGAATCATCTTTGCTATAATCCTTCAATTCAACATATATGGTGAGGATGCCTTTATGATTATGTTATAGTGCATCCAAAGTATGATAGCATTTTTTGATTGTAGCAGATAATATTAATAGATATTATTCAGGATCTGACTCCTTCCTAGACTCTCCTCTGGAAGGCTATTGTACTAATTATTAACATTTTGCCTAGAAGGCATGCAGAAAAAAAAAAAAAATAGCCTAACCATTTTCCCAGCTTTTTACAAATATTATGTGGTGAAAATGAAACTAATGAGTATTCTGATGTTTATGGTTTAACCTTAGCTTTTTTCAGCCATTTTTTTTCTGTCTTTTATTAATGCCTCTAATTGATGGTTGAATATATCCTTCTGTGAAACAAATCTTGTACCCTCAAATTACCAGGAATCTTCTGAGAAAATAAAATGAGGCAAATAAGAAACGGATTAGTGCCTAGTGGTAGTTCAGAACTATATTTTAAATTACCTAGGTAGGTGATTTTCCATACCTGTGGTGGGAGTAATGGCAGTCTGATGTAAGAAAGCAGCATCCCCAGTTCTCCTTGCCTATTCTGCACATCATGCCCCACCCACTGCATTAGAGCATGAAAAATGGTCTCTTCATCAGGCACATTAATGTCATCACTGCACAGAAGTTTTGAAATTTCATTAGCTGGAAGCAGGAGGAATTCTTGGTTTTTTATTACCTCAATGAAGTGTTCCTAGAAAAGAAAGGTCATCTACTAAAAGTCTGCACTTTAGAAATTTCTTAATGGAATAAGCATATCAAAGCATTTCATGTTCTTAAACTTCAGAAAATGCAAGAGACACACAGATGTATCCACTTATAAAAAATAGGTGCTCCTGCTACCCGTGACATGGATAACAGGGAGCCTTCTGAAGCTGAGAGGCCAAATGCTTCCAGTGGGAATTATTTATAGAACACACAAGGTTAGCTTTAACTGCTTCACAGCCCACACAGGCAGAGTGTTGGAGTCAAAAGCGGCACTTTTTGCTCCCGGCTGCTCTATGTGACAACAGCAGCTCATGACTTCAGAGCTGACTGTCTAGTTGGTCTTCAGCCAAAAGTCATAAGAAAAAGGCTGGAACTTTTTAAGCTGGTGGCTATCTTGAAAACGTAGGAGAGTTAACTCTGGCTATGTATGTGAGGCAGAAAGAAACTGAATTCCTTAGAGATAAGAAAAAAAAATGATGAAAAACTTTCCTTTTATGGAAAAGTATGATCTTCTATTGACCAAGAGAAAAGTACTCTTTTACAATTGGTAACAATCTATGGGTTCAGGACAATCTATAAAGGACTCGTATGAATTTTTTTCTTTAGGAAAGACGGAGGATGTCTTTTAAATTTATATATTATGCCAGGTTAATTTTTTTTGTATTTTTTTTTAGTAGAGTGAGACTCCGTCTCAAAAAAAAATAAATTTATATATTATATCTCAATTCTTTCTTCTTTCATTGTGTTGTATTTTGTCAAATATATAGTTACAAACATCTGTGTTTCATTTTTTTAAATTAAAACACCATCATATTTTTTCTAGTTTATAAATATTACATGTTCTTTGTTTGACAACAGAATGATCATTTTTAATATTTCTCATAGTGAAGATCTCAAGTTTTAAATGAAATGAAATATATTTCTAAAATAAAGATAAACATACCTAACTTGCAATTTATGTTGTACAATAAACAGATATTCCAGGAACAGTGTAAGCTAATCTCTGAATAATTGGGGTCTCTAAATAAATTGAATCACCACCTCAGCTTTACTTTTAGTTTAGTCATTGTGGAAGTGAATCAGTCAAATAAGGAAGTTATCCATACAGCAGTCATCAATGTTGACATACCCATCAGAAAGCTCTGATTGCCGTAAGTTTCAAACTGACCTATTTAGACAAATAACCCTTTGTGATTAAGACAAACAATTGAAAGAGAACTGCTGTTCTTAGTGTAGCAGATGTCTCTGGGTGAAGACCCCCCCACTTATACAAATAATGGTGATAGTAGCACAACTATTAATACATTACACTTGTACAGCACTTCACACTTTACTGATTTATTTCACAAGCATTAAGTCATCACCAGGGTGATCTTGTGAGAAAGCGGAATTAGTCTCATAAGAAAGCAGGTCATATGAGTTGTCTGATTCCCTATGGAGTAAGTGGCAAAGTCTGGATTCAAACATAAGCCTCTGAAATCATGCTTACTGCATTTTGTTTGATGTTGCATCTGCTTTTCATAAGTGATAGGATTTTTGTGAAAGAGTTTAGACAAATATAAAGCTATAAAAGTTAAGGTTATATAGTACCGATAATTTATATAAACTCTGAAACTGCATTAATATTATGGACAACAACTCAATATCTCCTCCTTTCTACCCACTTTCCAATTAAAAACAAAGAGGAAAAACCTAGATTTTCTGATAGAATTTGTTATGACTCCAGAATTGCTTCTTAATGGGACTTTTGAAAATTGCTGGGCAATATAGTAGATTAGTCTAAATAAAAAGTAAGTGTAATTTTAAAGTATCCGTATTTTGCATTGCGGTATCCAGTACTGTATAGAAATAATTAGTTTCACTTAAAGACGAATTTTAAATGGTTTTATTTGGGAATTATTTTGCTCCTAATTTCAAGGTAAACACTTACTCTATACACCTTCCAAGGGAGACTTCTTTTGTGCCCTGCATTAACTATTCATTTTATAATAATCTATACTTATATCGTTGCAAAATTTACCAAATGACTATCACGTATTTGCTAAATGCTTCATTGGTGCAGACAACTATCTATATGATTTAAATGGTTAATTTTATGTGTGAACTTGACTGGATAAGGGGGTACCCAGACATTTGGCCAAATAGCATTCTGAGTGTGTCTGTGAGGGTACTTCTGGATGAGGACCATTCACATCAGGGAAGGCAATCTACGTTGTTCAGTCTACCAATGCACATGATTACAATTGAATCCCTAAATTGTTTAATATTATTCTTAGACATTAAAATTATTTATATTATTAAACTATCAATACAGTACTGCAAAAACATTATTATAGCAAGATCTTTATATATTTTCCTGTATTTACAATAGATACTAACATAACTAAAGAAGAGAGATTAAGAGAGACAACAATATTACATTTTCATGCACACCCTGCTTCAATACTCCGTTTTGGTCACATAATAGGAAAAGGAAGACAAGTTCATTTTGAGCAACAAAAATAATTCAAGCTTTTTTTTCAGAATGTATTTTGCTTGCGAGTGTGTAATACTAAACAGGAAACTGCTAATACTTAGTTCAAGAACTTAAATAATTTAATAGGAAGTTTTCATGTTTACTTTTTGTGGTAGAATAAAACTTTGACCTTCCTAACTCCTGTTCCTTTAGATTATATGGCATCTGTATTTAGGACACAGGAACATAAATGGTGTAATTAAATGATATATTTTAAAATGTCAATCCATTATAATATGATTCTCCATATAATGGTATTGTTTGAGGAATATGTTTCAAACTTCAAATTTTGAGCAATGGACCTAGGGTGGGAAGTAGGAGGAAGAAAGATTTGATAAGAAGTTTTTAAACAATTGAAATTTTAGAAATTAAAAAATTGCCTTCTGTATAAAACTCCAGAAAAATACTCTTTATATGCATCTCTATTCTAAAAAATGCTACATTTATGATTTCAACGTGTGACTTTCTATTGTTCACTTGTATACAATTGCTTTTTGTTTTTTAATATTAAATAACTGAAGCAATTTCATTTGTTTGAAATATTTTGACTGGGTTTCACAAAATGAACCATCTTGTGTCCTTCCCTTCAGAGGTTAAAAAGGTTATTTTTACTCTGCATCAGGGAAGTATTAGCATCTATTGTAAGGCTTTATTGAATATCCTCTGTCCATTTAATATGCTCTATCTTATCACATGCAACATTTAAGTAATTATCACCTATGAACATTTGCCTTTGATTTGTTAATAGAATTGAAAGGGATTTTAAGTTAGTTGCATTAATGAATTGAACTGTAAGTTGTTTTTAACCAAAGTAAAATTTGTTACTAAGACATAAAGAAGTTCATTCAATAAAACTATCTGGGCTGGGCGTGGTGGCTCAAGCCTGTAATCCCAGCACGTTGAGAGGCCGAGGCGGGCAGATCACAAGGTCAGGAGTTCAAGACCAGCCTGGCCAATATGTGAAGCCTCATCGCTACTAAAAATACAAAAATAAGCCGGGCATGGTGGCGGGCACCTGTAGTCCCAGCTACTCGGGAGGCTGAGGCAGGAGACTCACTTAAACCCAGGAGGCGGAGTTGCAGAGAGCTGAGATTGTGCCACTAATTTTGGTAGTTTTTTTTTTTTTTTTTTTTGAGACGGAGTCTCGCTCTATCGCCCAGGCTGGAGTGCAGTGGCCGGATCTCAGCTCACTGCAAGCTCCGCCTCCCGGGTTTACGCCATTCTCCTGCCTCAGCCTCCCGAGTAGCTGGGACTACAGGCGCCTGCCACCTCGCCCGGCTAGTTTTTTGTATTTTTTAGTAGAGACGGGGTTTCACTGTGTTAGCCAGGATGGTCTCGATCTCCTGACCTCGTGATCCACCCGTCTCGGCCTCCCAAAGTGCTGGGATTACAGGCTTGAGCCACCGCGCCCGGCCTAATTTTGGTAGTTTTTAAGCTCTGACAATTATTGACCCATTGATATTAGCATTTTTCCTTATTGAAAGACACTTCACTTTCTTTATAAATCATAATTTGTGCAATTTTACAAATTAAAGCTCTAATTGTGCAAAAACATCAGAGAATTAACATTATCTTAATTCTATAGATTCTACTTGAAATATCCAGTTGTACAATTTATTTTGTGGCAGTATTTTTATTTCCTCAAGTTTGGGGATTTAATTAAACATCTGTAATTCAAAAAAGGAAAAGCTTGCTTGAGTGCAGCTCAACCAGATAAATGTTTTTGTTGAATATATAATATGTGAAAGTCATCTACAAGTTATAGAAGTTTATATTGCTTATTAATTTTATTACAACATTAACATATTTTTATTACAAGTTAAGTGGAAGCAACTGATTTTACCATAGTGTATTTGTGTGCCACATTCAGAAGTTCTGTACAGCCTTGGGCGTCTCCAAATGATCGAATCCCTAAGCAGTTTGAAGGATGGAGCTGCTTTATGAGAAAATTGGAGCAAACATCAATGACCTGAGTCAGCTGCAGAAGACAAGCTGCAGCCAACAAACTTTCAATGGTATCTTCTTTCAATTGCAGGACTCCTAGATGGTTTGAAAAAGCAAAGAATGATGATAAGTTCCATAAAATAAAAGACATGTCAACTAGTTAAATTTCTTTTTATTTTCCTCTCTAGTAGAACTGTGCTTTTCAACAGTTCTGGAGCACGTTTTGAGGCTAATATACGCAAGACAGTCTGTCCGTAAGCACTAATAAGATGGCTGAAATGAACCAGATTAAATTATCAAAAATGACTATAGCAAAGAAACAGTGAATAACATTATTGTAAAGAAGAGCAGCTTGTTATTTCTTTATCATCTTAGGCCTGCATTTAAATCTTATATCGATAATTTCACATTGCATATGTACATGAGACTATAACGTTGTACCTTAAACGCATGCAATTTTAATTTTTAAATCATTCCTGCATAAAGTTGAAAAAGCTGTTTCATTATGACTCAAAGAACATTATGTCATATTGTATAAGAATCATACAATTGGCCATGCAAGTAACTGTCATTTGTGAGGAGGTAAATATCTTGGTAAATAAGAAACGCATTAAGCTTAATTGTTCATTTATTTTGTAAGAAGAACACTGAGCTTTTATGTCTATTTTTTGTATCTACATTAGCTGGTAAAGATGTATTTGCCCAAAATATTATCTCTGGAATTGACCCCTGGCACTGTCTCAAGAGGAAGCATATGTTGCCAAGAGTCTACAAATTAAGAATTACTTATTTGCTTTGTTATAAAAAAAATCTGACTCTTTTTGAAAATATCTGTGATGAATTTTTAAAAACAGAATCAGAAGCAATTTAAGTTAGTCCTTTTATATTTATATGTCTCTTATTTTTGGAACAAGTATTATTGATTAGTTATTGCAAAAATTACATTATTTTTATGAGTCATCCCTGCTTTTTATTGTTTTTGCCACGTTATAAAGAATGTTTCAAATGGCTGATATCAATCACAAACTATTCCTCTAAAGTTTTTCCTTCTAAAATACCTTAATATGGGGCCCATATCGTTGCATAACCATGAAGAAAAGAGTAATACATATTGTGAGGTCCTGTATACATAGTTCAACCTGTAAAATATATTGTAAAGGGGTCCAGCCCATCAGCAGACTTTCTTGTGTTGTTCTTGTTCTGATTTTGAAGAGAGCGCCCTGCCCATATCTCATGAGACCTAGAGAAATATGAACTATTCTCCAATTCAGATATAAATATTCATCTGCTATAGACATTTACATTTGGTCTGTTTATTAGAAAGAATATTCATTCGGAGGAATAGTTATAAATGTCTCGGGTACAGTAGGAAAGCATTGTGTATTACAGTGTACAGTATTCAGTTACAAGCATGCTTAAGAAAGGCTGTTTGGAGCTGGTTCAAGTTTCACTTCATTAAAGAGTAAAAGGATAGTCAAGCCAGCTGGCTGAATTATTTTATCCTACGAATGCTCATTGGGAACAAAAAAGATGTTTTCTAAGGATTAAAATGTATCAGGTAGAAGAAATAAAGTTCTTTCTATTTCACTCCCAATTTTAAAAAGTTTGTTGAAATTTTAGAGCATAATATTTTTGTTTAAAGGCTTGTCAAGAGAAAGGTGAAAGTTGAAGAAAGGAATGAAGTACTGTGAAATTTCAAAGTAGTTTTGTTAGAACAGTGGTCTTCAAATAGCATGCATACCACTAGAGCTATATAAAACCTATCTGAGACACAGATCAATTTGATGTAAAGAAATTTCAGTACCTCAAATTCCATTACATACCCCTCCTAAAAAATGGTCTGCTCCCAAAACAGTTGTTACCACACAGGTTTTACTTTCCCAGTGTCCTTTCCATCATTTTCTTTTTTCTCGCCTCATAAAAGGAAGTCACATTCCTCATCTATCCCAAAGTATACTATGCTACATTACGGGGCTGTGGCACAGGAACAACTTTGAAATAAAAGCTTATTCATACATATTGTTATTAGGATCTAAATCATATCATATTCATCATATTGATAGTTTCAAAATGTACAATCTGGTGTTTTTTAGTATATTCAAAAAAGTTTGCAACCTGTATCACTATCTCATTACAGAACATTTTCATCACTCCCAAAAGGAACCTCATACCTATTGACATTCATTCCCAATTCCCTCCATATTCCTACAACCAATAATTTACCTTCTGCCTCTACACATTTTTCTATTTTGTACATTTAATGTAAATGATATATTAAAATAAGCGATCTTTTGTGACAAGCTTCTTTTATCTGGCTATTATAATATTTTCAAAGTTCATCCATGTGGTAGTATCTATTACTACTTCATTCCTTTTCTATTGTCTATTAGTATTCCATTGTGTTCATATACCGTATTTGATTTATCCGTTCCTCAGTTTGTAAACATTTGGGTTGTTTCTACTCTTTACTTATGAATAATGCTTATATGAACATTTGTGTACACAATGCCGTGTGGACGTGTTTTTAACTCTTGGGTATATAACTACGAATGGAATTGCTGAGTTATAAGGTAGCTATTTTGTTTAACTTTTGAGGGACTGTCATATAGATATATTTTTAAATGAATTCTTGTTTCTAATTCTTATAGGATTGAGATTTGTTAGATACATTTAAAATGCAAACTTAATAGTGCTTTAAAAAGGTTAATATTTACAATATTTGGGGAATATATACTTTACAAATACTTAAAATTACAAGGTATTTTAGTCATTAATGGAAAATGTAAGGAGAGCACATCGTTTTTCAAAATTATTTCACAGACAGTGCAAGCAAAAATGTTTGAAAATGACTCTGTTGGAGAAAACTAGGAGGTAAGCTTTTAGTCTTAAGAAGAGCCTAAGTATACATAACCAAATAAAAGTATGTTAATACTAAGGGGCCCTGAAGATGAAATAATCATTCTGGAATAAAAGTCAAAATAATTTTTAGTCCCCAAACTCATTGTTACCTTTATTTACAGTTTGAATAGATATGAAAATTATTCTGAATGAATAGAATGACTAAATGTCTACTGTAGGATTGGAAGATCCCACTCTCACTCTTCTTTTTACAAACAAGAATGTGCCCACGCCATTCCAGAGTTGTTCCTGAATGTTTGTTAAATAGCTGTCTGCTCTCATGTATAAGGTATTTTCTACATGTTATATACCTCTTGATCTTTTATATTACTGAGTTTATGTCCTGACTATGCCTTTTTATTACTTTAGGAAATTTATTTACCTGTTCTATTCTTTAGTTTCCTCACCTTTGTAGTAGTAGTAGCAGTAGTACTACTACTGAGGAAACTGAAGAATAGTAGTAGTAGTAGCAATAATAACTACTATTATATAACTACAGTAATGTGTGTTATATAATGTAGGGTCATTATGAGTTAATGGGTATTAAACACTTACCTGTGTAAGCATACTGCACCAAGGAATTCAGTGCATTTGGATCTACTCCTTCCATCCTGACCTCTTCTTGTTTGGCTTCAAGCACATCATTAGTAAACATTGCAGCAAAATAATCAGACACTGCGCTGAGAACCAACCTGGAAATCGGAAATATTTGTAGGAATTTAAATGAGTCAATAATTTCACTGAAAAGCATGAAATGGATTCAGCAAGTTTGTCACACTAGTGAGTCTGTTTTCTCCATAAAATCTTTTACAATTCAGTGTAGTGAAGTTAGAAAGGTCAAACACGTAAACTGATGTTTTTTAGAGGGTGTGTTTGTGTTATACTTTCCATCATCAGTCTTTTCAAAGTCTGGCTCTTCTAAATAATACACAGAGAAACGAATCACATAGGCTAGCACTTTTTCAATATAGGAAAATAAGTATTTTTATAAATATTCCAATTTATAATCCATGTACTTATTATCTCTTATTTATAATTGCCCTACTCAAAACCATTCTGCATACATAAAAATACTTACCTATGGGCTGGGATGCGGAGGTGTCCTGCAATTAGTAGCACATCACATAGTTGCTTCTCTTTCAAGTAGTTCTCCATTTTACGAAGAGTTTGCTCTGCGTGGTTTATAACGTGGAACTGCTCTTCAGATCCGGTGGCGTTCATTTCTTCAGAGTGCTGTGTATCTAATCTGAAAAGCAAGTAAGGATGAGAATATGCTTCATCATATAAGTTTGTAAAAAATTTAATTTTTCTCCAATGAGAGTACAAACATGTAATGGAAATTTAGGCATACCAACTTCTAAAGGAAATATGTTGGATTGAAGTAAAATAAAAATTTGTTTTCCAATCTTAGATATTTTACTATAATTACTACCTAACCTTTCATTAAAGTGAAGTGTGCTGGTTAGTGTTTATATCTGAAATGTAACCAGAACTATGTACAATTCACCAACAGGGCTAGTGATAGTTGTTATATTCACAAACATAAAACCTACATTCTTTGATTTATGTGGGTATTATAATTATGTCAATAGGCAGGAAACCCTTAGACCTGAGTCAAAATACTTTTAAAAAATTTGATTATGTCCTGAATCGTCTCCCTGGAGTACTCATTACACATCAGAAATATTCCTCAAAGAATTTCAAGCCTAAGAGTTTCATAGCATTCTTCACAGTGTCATTTCCACCTTTTATTTCTTACTATTTAGTCAAACGTGATGGCTATTGGATTTACAATAATAAAAGCGGGCTACCTATATTTTCAACATTACACAATGGTGGGATTTAAATCTCAACACAAGTACATACAGGCTTACAATCAGTAGGAGATGACCAATTGATTGGTTGGATGAATGTGCTTAAATATGTTGCTTATTACGTTTCTTGCATCCAGGCATCATTTGCTAACCACCAGTTAGGATTGGTTTTAGATCTCCTCACTCCCAATTCAGTCTGTGTTTCTTTTAAGACAATTGATCCAAGGTGATATTACTTTCTCTGTCTAATTCAAATACATTATCACTCTTTAAATCTTCAGTCACAATATTGTACTGATAAGAAGGGATCATGGTATGAAAAGCTCAAAAATTGCCTGCTACCTCCCTTCAGATGCACTCTTGTTTACTTGTTCTGGAAAGGAACAGTTTCTTGGCACCGTAGACTGAAAAGCATTCAGGTTGCACTTAACTCACATTATCCTCATCTTTTCTCTTTTCTAGTAATGATTCAGTTCACATTAATTGAGTCAAACATTCAATGTCAAATTAGCTTAGCTATCCTCATGTAACTGCACCATACATTAGAGTGGAACATATTCTGAATGTATGTTTGAGAAGTTTTGGCTAGGAAAAAATTTTACTCTAAATTTTCTTCCTCTTAATTTGGTTAAGGACAAAAAAGCATCTTCAATTACCAGCTAATTTAGGATGTTTTTATAGTAAATATATTAGATATTTAAATATGTTTTATAATTAAATTACATATTTTAGAATCTGAAAATTCTACAAATATGAGCCATACATAATTTAATTAAGTTTTAAAAGACAGAGGGAACTTTATCTTCTGTCACTTTAAGAAATAAGAAATTAGTACCCAAAGAGATACGAACAGATCCAAATATGGCAAAACGCAACAAACATATTAATCTAAATATACAAAAATATAGCTAAAAGAGTAATCTTGGGCATTATCAAAGCAGAATATAATAAAACAAATAAGAAAATGGCCACCACCATTACCAACAAACTAATCTATTGATAACTTACCTGATCTTAATAAGTTCCCAGAGCTCATAAATTACAGTTCTCTTGCCTCCATTTTAGACACTGTAATGCCAGATCAGATGTTGTAATGGAAATCACTTCATTAGAGAATGTTAATCCCTTGTCTTTGTTTTGTGGTGACATGGGAGGCAGCATGGTGGAATGAAAATAACCTATTACATGAAGTCATAATGCCTGGATTTAGTTCCAGCCCCTGCTACTTACTGGATGAGTGATCTTTGGAAAGTCACCTTATCTTTTCTAAGCATTAATTTTCTCCCACAAAATGGGGATGAATATAATATTAATACTAAAAACAATAATGCTTGTACCACAGTGGTATCAGAGGAAAAAATGAAAAAATGGGCATGAAAATTCTATGTACAAATGTTAGGTCTTACATTGCTAGTTTTAACTACCAAGATGTAGTTATTTTAGTAATATATTTTTAGAAATTGTCTTGAACAGTTATTTCTTTAATATACTTCCATTTTAGAGCAATTATAGAATTACAGAAAAGTTTATCATTTATATCAGCATCAACTAACAGATATTTCTTTTATAGTTTGATTTATAATCTGTAATACTACCTTATTCATTTTGCTGTTTACACTGAGATATGTTTCTTCTATTTCCAGATTTTTGAGGGTTTTTTTTAATGAAGGGCTACTGAATTTTATCAGATAATTGTTCAGCATCAATTGAAGTGATCACGTGGTTTTTGTTTTTCATTCTGTTAATATGATATATCACATTAACTGATATGCATATGTTCAACCATACTTGCATCATTGAGATAAACCCTACTTGGTCATTATGAATAATCTTTTTAGTATGTTGTTGAATTGGTTGGCTAGGATTTTGTTGAGGATTTTTGCGTCAATATTCATTAGCAATATAGGCCTGCAATTTTCTTTTTTTTTAATGTGTCTTTGCCTGGTTTTGGTATCAGGATAATACTGGACTCATAGAATGAGGTTGGAAGCATTCTCCCCTCTATTATTCAGAATCATTTGAGTAGGATCAGTGTTAGCTCTTTTTAAAATTTTTGAAAGAATTCAAGAGTGAAACCATGAGGTCTTAGGCTTTTACTTGCTGGGAGAATTTTTATTACAGCTTCAATCTCATTATTATTATTGGACTATACACATTTTGGATTTCTTCATCATTCAATCTCTTGGAAGGTTGTATATGTCTTGGAATTTACTTCTTCTAAAATTTCCAACTTATTGGCATATAGTTGCTCTCATCTTTATTATTTCTTTCCTACTAATTTTTGGTTTGGTTTGTTCTTATTTTTTCAGCTTTTGAAGATGCAACATTTGGTTGTTTATTTGAAGTTTTTTTTTACTTTTTGATGTAGGCACTTACAACTATAAACTTCTCTTAGTACTGCTTTTGCTGTATCTCATCAGTTTGGGTATATTGTGTTTCCATTCTCATTTGTTTCAAGAAATTTTTTGATTTCCTTCTTAATTACTTCATTTAACCTTTTCTCATTCTGGAGAATATTGTTGAAATTCCATGTGTTTGTATAGTTTTCAAAATTCTTCTTTTTATTGATTTCTAGTTTTACTTCATTGTGGTCAGAGAAGATGCTTGATGCTATATCAATTTTTTAATGTTTTTTTCTTTTCTTTTTTTTTTTTTTCTAATTTTACTTTAAGTTCCAGGATATATGTGCAGAACATGCAGGTTTGTTACATAGGCATACATGTGCCATGGTGGTTTGCTGCAACAATCAACCTGTCACCTAGGTTTTAAGCCCCACGTGCATTAGCTGTTCTGATGGTCTCCCTCCCCTCACCCCTGCCCCCAAAACAGGGTACAGTGTGTGTAGTTTAAAGGCTTGTTTTGTGATGTAACATACTGTCTATGCTTGACAATGTTTTATGTTCTAAAGAGATAAGTATTATCCCGCTCTGAGTTGTTTTATAAACATCTATTAAACTTATTTTGTCTATAATGCAGATTAATTCTGATGTTTCTGTTGATTTTCTATCGGGAAGATATTTTCAATGCTGAAAGTGGGGTGCTGAAGTCTACAGCTAATATTGTATTGTTGTCTATCTCTCTCTTTAGCTCTTATAATATTTGCTTTCTAAATCTGGGTGGTCCACTGTTGGGTGCATATATATTTCAAGTTGTTATATCCTCTTGCTGAATTGACCTCTGTTTCATTATAGAGTGACATTGTTTGTCTCTTCTCATAGTTTTTGTCTTGAAATCTATTTCATCTGATATAAGTACAGAAACTCCTATTCTTTTTTGGTTTCTATTGACATAGAATATATTTTTAATCCTTTTATTTTCAGTCTATGTGTGTCTTTATAGGTGAAGTGTGTTTCTTGTAGGCAATAGGTCATTGGGTCTTGTTATTTTATCCAATCACATACTCTGTGTCTTTCCATCAGAGGGTTTAGTCTATTTACATTCAGTGTTACTGCTAATAAGTAAGAACTTATTCGTGCCATTTTGCTATTTATTTTCTGGTAGTATTGCGGGCTTCTCTTCCTTCTTTCCTTCCTTACTGTCTTCCTGTTTCTGAAAGTGATTTTTTTTCCTGGTGGTATGATTTCATTTCTTTCTTTTTATTTGTTTGGGTTTTTGTTATAAATTTTTTGTTTTAAGGTTGCCTTGAGGCTTTCAAATAATATATTACAGTCCATTAAGTAAATAAGGACTTAACACTGTTTCCATAAACAAACAAATAAGCAAGAAGTAAACTAATAAAACCTCCATAACTTAATTTTATCTCTCTGCATATTAACTTTTTTGTTTCTTTTTGTATCTTATTGTGCTGTCTACATCTTAAAAGTTGTAATTATTATTTTGACTCATTATTTTTTAGTCTTTCTATTTAAGAGTAGTTTTCACACCACAATTACAGTGTTATAATATTCTGTGTTTTTCTGTATACTTACTATTAACAGTGAGTTTTGTACCCTCAAATGATGTCTTACTGCTCGTTATTATCTTTTCTTGATGATTGAAAAACTCCCTTTAGCATTTCTTGTAGGATACATCTAGTGTTGATGAAATCCCTCCTCTTTTGTTTGTCTTGGAAACTCTTTATTTTTTCTTCATGTTGGAAAGATATTTTCACTGGATATACTGTTCTAGTATAAACATTTTTTCCTTCAGCATTTTATATATGTCATGCCACTTTCTCTGTGCCTATAAATTTTCCACTGAATAGTATGTTGCCAGACATATTGGAGCTCCTTTACACGTTTTTTCTTTTCTGTTTCCTTCACCTTTGATAGTTCAATTACTAAATGCATTGAGGTAGTCTTCTTTGGATTAAATTTTCTTAGTATTACATAAACATATAAACTATTTGTACTCGAATTTTGATATCTTCCTCTAGGTTTTAGAAGATTTCTGTCATTACCTCTTTGAATAGCTTTTCTACCAAATCTCTCCCTCTCTCTACCTCCTCTTTAAGGCCAATAACTCTTAAATTTGCCATTTTGAGGCTATTTTCTAGATCTTGTAGGTGTGCTTTTTAAAAATTTTTCTTTTGTCTTCTCTGTGAATTGTCAAATAATTTGCCTTTGAGCTCACTATTTCCTTCTTCTGCTTGGTAAAGAAGCATCCTTTTTTTTTTTTTTTTTTTCTGAGATGGAGTTTCCCTCTTGTTGCCCAGGTTGGAATGCAATGGTGCAATCTCAGCTCACCACAACCTCTGTCTCCCAGATTCAAGCAATTCTCTTACCTCAGCCTCCCTAGTAGCTGGGATTACAGGCATGTCCCACCACGCCCGGCTAATTTTGTATTTTTAGTAGACACGGGGTTTCTCCGTGTTGGTCAGGCTGGTCTCAGACTCCCCACCTCAGGTGATCTGCCCACCTTGGCCTCCCAAAGTGCTAGGATTAGAGGCGTGAGCCACCATGCCCGGCCTCTGAAGCATTCTTAACTATGACACTTGCATTTTTCAACCCCATAATTTCCTCTTGATTCTTTTAAATTATTTCAATCTCTTTGTAAATTTATCTTAAGGATTTGTTAATTGCTTATCTGTTATCTTAAATTGCTTATCTGTTATCTTAAATTTCTTTGTGTTTCAAAATAACACAGTTATTTCGAATTCTCTGGCTGAAAGTTCACATATCTGTTTCTCCAGCATGGACAGTTCACATATCTCTGAGTCTCCAGAATTTGTCCCTGGAAACTTATTTTGCTTGTTTGGTGCTCTTCATGCTTTTCTAGATGGTCTTGAAGCTTATGGATGTTAGTTGGTATTTGGGCATTGATAATTTAGGTATTTTATTGTAGTCTTCACAATCTGGACTTATTTGTACCCATCCTTCTTTGGGAAGCTTTCCAGGTATTTAGAGAGACTTGGGTGTTGTGGTCTAAGCTGTATCTGCATTAGGGGGCACCACAAACTGAGTAATGCTGTGGTTCTTGCAGACTCATAGAGGTAGTACCTTCACGGTCTTTGATAAGATCCAGAGGATTTCTCTGTATTACTAGGCAGGGACTCTTGTTCTCTTCCCTTAATTTCTGCCAAGTAAATGGTGCCTCTATGTTCTGAGCCACCTGAAATTAGTGGAGGGGTAACACAAACAGCCCTGTGGCAATGATTATGGGATTCAGACCTGAAGGGTCAGACCTGAAGCCAGCGGAGCACTGGGTCTCACCCGTGTTTCACTGTAACAACTACCTGGCTACTGCCTGTTTACTCAAAGCCCTGGAGCTTTACAGGGTTTAATCAGCAGGTGGTTAAACCAGCCAGGCTTATGTTCTTCTCTTCAGAGTGGTGAGTTTTCCCAGGTATCAGTGAGTCCAGGAATGCTGTTTAAGAGCCAAAGACTGGAGTCAAATCCTTATACATCTACCTGATGATCTGTTGTGCTGTGTCTGAGCTGGCATTGAAACCATAAGATGCAGTCTTTCCCACTCTTCCCTCCCCTCTCCACAGTCAGTTGAGCCTCACCCCATGGCCACCAACACCAAAGGCCCAGAGGGAGTACTACCAAGTTACTGCCAATGTTCACTTAATGCTCACATGCTCTTCAGTCAGCTTTTGGTATATTCTGCCTATCCTGGGACTCACCTTCAAGGCAATGGGCTCCTTTCTGGACCATGGAAGGTCCAGAAATGCCCAAGAGCCAAGCCCTGGAATCTAGGACTCCAGTAGCCCGCTTGAGGCTCTACCCTCCTGTAGCTGAACTGGTACATACGGTAAAATACAAAAGGGCCCTCTCCTTTACCCTCCATTTTTCTTAAGCCAAATAAGTCTCTCCTCATAGCCACCACAGGTGAGAATGTGTTGAGTCTCACCTGAAGCCACCAAGTCGCAGTGTCTCGGTCAAAGCCCATGCCATATTACCTGGATATTGCTTCTGGTTATTCGGGCGGTCAAGGGCTGTTTAGTCAGCAGGTGATGGATTTTACCAGGATTAGGTTCTTTCCTTCAAGGCAGTAGATTCCCTTCTGGCACAGGGAGCGTCAACAAATGTCATCCAGAAGCTAGTGTCTAAAAAGGTTGCCTTTATGACTCTGACTGGTGCCCTATACTACAGTGGCTGAGCTGGTATCAAGGATGCAAGTCAAAGTCTTCTTTACTCATCCTTTCCCCTCTTTAAGTGGAAAATAGGGAAACCTTTTAGAGCTGTGAGGTGTGTGGCCTGGGTTTGTGGGAGGGGTGGCACAAACACTCCCTTACCTGCCCAAGTTGGTGTCTTAGTAAGTCTCATGCCTCCCAAGTCCACTAGCTCTGAGCCCAGGTCAGCACTAGGACTCACCTACAAATTGCAGTCCCTGTGGCCTAGAATGGTGTTCAAGTTTATTTAGAGTCCAAGAGCACTTTGGCTTGCGCTGGCAAGGCTTGCTGGAATTAAAGATCCAACTGCTTGGATGGGAAATTCCCCTCTGGCTAGGTCAAGTCCAAATGCTTCCTTCATGAGCAGGCGTCAGCTGAATTCAGCATGGTTTTGATTTCTGCTGTTACAGGACACTAATGAGTTCAATGCAGTGTCTCACACAATTGTGCTCTCCCTCTCCCAAGCATACAGATTCTACCTCCATACCACATGGATGTTGATGATTCAAGATTGTCTTTCCTACCATTTCCAGTGCCACATTCAGTGATATGAAGTTAAAACCAGGTACTTTGAGTGCTCAACTGATTGTTGCTTCTTGTGAAAGTATTTTTGTTCTTGTTGTTGTAGATAGTTGTTAAATTTGGTGTTCCTGTGGGAGAGATTATCAGGGGTGTTGCCTTCTATTTGGCCATCTTGCTCTGCCTCTCTTCAGAAATGATACTGATTTTTGAATGTTGATTTTGTATCCTGAAAGCTTACTAAATTCATTCATCCAATCTATTAGTCTTTTGGAGTAACCTTTAGCATTTTCTATGTAGAAAAATCACGTCATCAGCAAGCAGAGACAATTTGACACCCGTTTTGCCAGTACATCTACCTGATGATCTATTGTTTTTTGTTTTTGGAGGCCTTTTGTTTCCTTCCCTTACCTGTTTGCTCTGGTTACAGCTTCCAGTACTATGTCAAGTAGGAGTGGTGAGATTTTATACATTCTTGTCTTGTTCCAGCTCTTAAAACGAATGATTTTAGCTTTTCCCCATTCAATTTGATGTTGGTTGTGGGTTTGTCATGTATGAGGCTTATGATTTTGATGTATATTCCATCGATGCCTAGTTCCTGAAGGGTTTTTTTAATTGTGAAGTGATGCTAAATTTTATCAAATGCTTTTTATGTATCCATTGTGCTAATCATATGTTTTTTGTTTTAAATTCTATTTATGTGGTAAATTACATTTATTGATTTATATAGGCTGAATCATCCTTGCATTCCTATAATAAAATCCAATTCATAAGGATATATATATATATATATATGTAGTTGTGATGTTGGTTTCACTTTACTAGTATTTTGTTGAAGATGTTTGCATCTGTGTTGATTAGGGATATTGGCCTGTTGTGGTTTTGTTGTTGTTGTTGTTGCTGGGTGTTTTTGCCTGATTTTGGTATCAGTGTAACACTGGTTTTGTGGAATGAGTTGGGGAAAATCGCTCTTCCTCAGTTGTTTTTTTTTTAATAGTTTTAGTAAGACTGGTACTAGTTATTTTTTTGTACATGTGGTAAAATTTGGCTGTGAAGCTGTCTGGTCTTGGGCTTTATTTTTTCATTAAAAGGTTTTTTTATTGCTGATTCAATTGTATTACTCATTACTGGTGTATTAAATATTTCTTTTCATTCCTGGTTCATTCTTAGGAAGTTGTAATTTCTAGGAATTTACACAATTCCTCTAGGTTTTCTAGTTTGTGCACACAGAAATGCTCCTCATAGTCTCTGATGATATTTCATATTTCTGTGGTATCAGTTGCAGTGTCACCTTTATTATTTCTGATTGTGCTTATTTGAATCTTTACTGTTTTTTTCTTATTTAATCTAGATTGTGGTCAATCACATTTTTATATTTCAAAGATTCAGTTTTTCATTTTGTTGATCGTTTGCATCTATTTTGTTTTTTGGTTTTAATCTCATTTACTTTTGCTCTGATCTTTATTTTTTTTTTCTTCTTTCAGCTTTGCATCTGTTTGTCCTTGATTTTCTAGTTCATCAAGATGGAATATTACTTTGTTAATTTGAGATCTTTGTATCATATTATGTAGAAAATTAACACTATAAAGTTTTTTTTACAGCAACACTTTTGCTGTATCACAGAGGTTTTTGCATTTTATGTGTCTATTTTCATTAGTTTCCAATATTTTTAAATTTCTTCCTTAATTTTATTATTTACCCAAAGGTCATTCAGTAGCAAGTTGTTTAGTTTCCATGTACTTTTTTAGTTTCTAGGGTTCTACTTTGTTGTGATTTCTAATGTCATTCCATTGTGGTCCAATAAGACAGTTAACGTAATTTTGATTTTCTAAAATGTTTTGAGACTTGTTTTATACCCAAGCATATGGCCAATTTCAGAGAGTGTTACATGAGCAGGTGACTAAAAGGTAGATTCTGAGGTTGTTGTGTAGAATGTTCGGTAAATGTCAATTAGGTCCATTTTGTTTAAAGCCCAATTTGCATCTGGGGCTTCTTTGTTTATTTTCTGCCTTTATTATCTGTTTAGTGCTGGAAGTGGGGTGTTGAAGTCCTCGTGTATTATTTTATTGCTTTCTATCTCTTCTCTTATGTCTAGGATAATTGTTTTAAGAATCTGGGATCTCTAGTACATATATATTTATGATTGTAAAATCTTCTTATTTAATTAAACCCTGTATCATTATATAGTGACCTTCTTTATTTTTTCCTGTTAATTTAAGTCTGTTTTATATAAGAATAGCTATTCCTGCCCATCCCATTTTTGTTTTCCATTTTCATGATATATCTTTTTCCACCCCTTTACTTTTAGTCTGTAGGTGTCTTTAACCCTTAGGTGGGTCTCCTGTAGGCAGTTATAAGTGAGTTTTTTTTTTTTTTATTCAATTTGCTACTCTCTCTTTTATGGGGGGTATTTAGAACATTTATGTTCAAGGTTAATATTGATATGTGAGGTTTTGTTCCTTTCATAGTGTTGTTAGCTAGTTGCTTTGTAGTCTCAATAAAATTTTTAGTCTTGTCCTTATGTATGCTTTTATGATGTATCATCTTTTTATTTTTATGTTTATAACTACTTTGAGTATTTCCTGCAGATCTAATTTAGTGGTGACAAATTCACTTAGGGTTTGCCTGGTTAATAGTTTATTTTTACTTCATTTATAAAGTTTAACTTGGCAAGTTATAAAATTATTGACTCTTTTCTTAAGAAAGATGAAAGTAGGCCGACAATCTCTCATGGCTTGTAAGACTTCTAGTGAGAAGTCCACTTTTATTCAGATGGGATTTTCTTTCATGGTGATTGGCCAATTCTCTCTAGCTGCTTTTCAAATTTGTTCTTTCATGTTCATCTTGGATATTCTGAGTTCTAAAAGACTTCGTGATATTTGTTTTGTATACCATCTTCCAAGTGATCTCTGAATTTCTTGTATCTGGATGTCTACATCTCAAGCAAGATCAGGGAAATTTTCCTTCAAACATATTTTCCAAACATTTTACCTTTTCTTCTTTTCCATGAGGAATGTTTATGAGTTGTGGGTTTGTTTGCTTTACATATTCTCATCTTTCTCAAAAATTTTGCTCAGTTTTCGAAAATTTATTTTTCTTTATTTTTTTTGTCAGAGTAGGTTAATTCAAAAGAAAATCTTGAAGCTCTAAAATTATTTTTCTGCTTGGTCTGGTCTATTGTTCATGCTTTCAATTGTATTTTAATATTCATTCCATGAATTTCTTTATTTCCAAAAGTTCTGTTTGGGTTTTTAATATATACTTATCTTTCAGGTCCTGAATTTTTTTAAAATTTGTGTTGGATTTCCACTTTATTTTGGATCTTACTTACCTTCCTTACAATCTGTACTTTTAATTCTGTGTCTGTCATTTTATAAATTTTATTTTGGTTCTAATCCATTGCTAGAGAGCTAGTGTAATCTTTGGGGATGTTAAAACACTGTCTTTCTGCATCATCAGAATTCAGATTGCTTGTAATCTGAGGTAGCTGTTTCTTCTTATATTTGAGATTGCTTTCATTTGGGTGGGACTTTTAAATACTCAATTCTTTTCTCCCTTGAACTCACAATCTTCTGTGGGTCTTGGAATGCAGAGGTCTCAAAAAAGCTTATTTCATGCCCTAGTACTATGCCCTTCTGTCAGCAGCCTTTTATTTATTTATTTTTTTATGGTACAGATCAGTCTCCAGTCTAGTAGGTGGCACTTAAGCTGTGTTACTTTCAGGTACCCCAGGGATGTATTAAAATACTTGCCATGATGGGGCAGATAGGGAACTGCACCAACTCATCATCCTGGGCAGGCAGAAACATGATGAGCTTTCTTATCACACTCCCGTCACAGAGCTGGAAATCTTCAAATCAGATAGACACCATCCTTTATCCCCAGCGCAAAATGTGACTTAGGTTTATGGAAAACACCCATCTGACAGTTACTACTAAAGTGGCCTTGGGGAAGAACCTTTCATCCAGCCCAAAACGGGCAGATCTGTGGCAGGTTCACAGTCTGTGGCATGTTCACAGTCTGTGGCTGAAATAATGCCGGTCTGTGTAGAGAAGGACAGGTGAGTCCCACCCTTTGTGCAAGCCTCAGCAGTGGGTACACTTTCACTGGTGGTGCAGCTGACATGTATAGTGCTGGACAGACTCTCTCCAAGTGCACCTGTGCAAGCCTCTGGCAGTAATAGCCTCAGCTACATCAGCAGCATTGGGCAGAAGAAGCAAAAGATGATCCCTTCTCCATGTCCATTTCCAGCCATGGGTGCCACTTTTCAACTGCAGTAGAAAAACACTACCTTCATTCAGAGATCAGCACCTTGCCTGTGTCTCTACTGGGAGGGGCACAGTCACTCTCTGGATACAAATGGGAAGCTCTTGGGTAGGCGAGAGCTTGCAATCGGTTTTGCTTTTCCCAAGGGACACTTTGGTGGGTTATACTCCCCGCTTCCCCTAGGAGTGGTGCATGCTGAGAGCTAGATCACCAGGGATCTCGAGGTTCCCCTGTGGTTTCCAAAGTAAGAGTGAATTCTAGGGAATGTTCTTAGGGGATCTAGTGATGCAGAAACACAAAGACTAAGATTCCCTGGGCAAAATAGTGGCCATGGGACTAAAGTGATATCACCACAAAGAATGCATGTTATTAGGAAAGAGGTTTGAAGTCACCTCGGGTGACTTCTACATTTAAAGAGTATAAAAATAAGAACTAGGAGAAAGTTTTGGGAGTTGAGGATAAGAGATGAAGGTGAAGAAGAGCTGTTTATGAGAGTGAAAGGGTGAACTGACTAGGAAACTATATTAGAACTATGTAGTATTACAGGTCCAGTTGATTTTTGCTGTAATATTTAAGATTAGACTATTAATATAGTTCTTATTAGATACAGGCACAAAATATGTGGCAAGCTAAACTTAACCAAGGTTTTTGTTTTTCTAGAAAAGTACAAAGGAAGAAGAGAAAGTAAGGGCATATGCAGGTATGTGATTCTAATCATGCTACATGGCGTGCAAGCTGGGTAAGTAGTGAAGTGAGGACATTAGGTATGTGTGAAGGTTAGTGGGTTGGCAGACCCAATAAGGCTAAAATAATTTTGAAGGAATGAACTGAAAGGGTAGGAGGAAGTGACCAGAGACTTGATTACTTGAAATCAATGCTATGGAACATATGCCATTGTTGATAAGGACAAGATGATGGAGTGTGGCCACAAGATTTGAGAGCTGAGCTAGGGGGAGACATGTTACTACTGGAGGTGAAGGAATTGAGAGGCCAGGCTACTCTAAGTTTTATCTACACAGATACTGAGATTGCCAAGAATAAAAAAGATGGTATAGATCAGGAAATGTATATGATAGGCCAGAAACTAAATTTCTCAAGAAATGAAGAGGAATAATGCATAAATTATATAAAAAGGTTATTCATCTCTAGGATCTATAATATCCACAGAGGATTTAAGAAATGTTTTATGTAAGTCCTCTGATATGTCTTGAAAATATTGTCATTATTTGTCAACTAAGCCAATAGTGTTATTTCTTACTTTCAGAAGCATTTGTTGTGTAAACTTTTTATTTTTTGCTTTATATGCATTAGCTTGTATTTATTTCTTTATATCTCTGTTCAAATGTAAACTCTTCAAAATAAAGAAAATAGTGTCTACATTTTTAGTGTTAATAATGTTGATAAACAATGGACTTTCAAAAGACATTTGTTACATTAATCAAGACCTGGGCCTTTTATTGATGAAAGACTTTTTACTGCTTAATTTTCTCACTCATTATTTGTCTGTCTAGAGTTTCTATTTATTCATAATTTAATCTCGATAGGTTGCATGTGTCTAGGAATTTATCCATTTTTGTGTTCTCAAATTTGTTGAGCTATACTTATTTATAATACACTTTTATGGTTTTTTTTGTATTTCTGTGATACTAGTTGTAATGTCTCCCTTTTCATCTCTGATTTTATTTCCATATTTTCTCTTTTCTTTAGTCTAGCTAATGATTTTTGTTTAGTTTTTCAAATAACCGATTCTTCACTTCATTGATATTTTTGAATGTTTTTAGTCTGTATTTTGTTTATTTCTAGTATTAGCTTCATTGTTTTTTTTCTTCTACCAATTTTAGGCTGAGCTTGTTCACTGCTGAACTCTACCAAACATTTAAGTAACAACTAATATCAATCATCCTCAAACTAATCTAGAATATAGAAAAAGAGAAAAAAAAAGCTTTCAAATTCATTTCACATAGCAACATTACCCTGATTTCAAAACCAAACAAGAATGCAACAACAAAAACTGTAGGTTTCTTGAACATAGATGGAAAAATTCTCAACAATATACAAGCAAACCAAATTCAACAGCACATTAAAAACATCTATTGTGATCAAATGAGATTAATCCCAGGGATGCAAGGAGAGTTCGCCATATACAAATTAATATATTTGATACACCACATTAACAAAACAAACAAGATCATATGATCATCTTAATAGACACAGAAAAAGCATTTGATAAGATTTAACAAATCTTCATGTTAAAAAAAAAAAACTCTCAACAAATTAGACATAGACTGTATGTACCTCAGTACAATAAACGCCATATATTACAAACCCAAAGCTAACACACAAATTAGTGAATTGGGAAAAACTAAAAACTTTTTATCTAAGATTAAGAATAGGACATAGATGGCCACTTTTACCACTTCCACATAGTACTGGAAGACCTAGCCAGACCAATTAGACAAAAGAGAAAAATGAAAGGCATCAAATTGGAAAGGAGGAAGCCAAATTGTATCTATTTGCAGATGGCATTATCTTATATATAGAAAACTCTAAAGACTACACAAAAATCTGTTAAAATAAATAAATACGGTAAAGTCATGGTATAAAAATTCAACATACAAAAATCAGTCGTGTATCTACATGCTAATAGCAAGCTATCTCAAAAAGATATCAGAAAGCAATTCCATTTAAAATATCTATAAAAATAAAATATCTAGAAATAACCTTAACAAATAAAAACTGTAAGAGAGTAATAAAGAAAACAGAGACACAAAAAATGGGAAGATACCCCATGTTAATAGATTGAAAGAATTAATTTTCTCAAATGGCCATACTACCCAATGCAATCTACAGATTTAATGCAATACCAATGAAAACACAAATGACATTCCTCACAGGAATACAAAACCAAATCCTAAAATTCATATGGAACCACAAAATATCTTGCATAGCCAAAGGAATCCTGAGCAAAAAAAAAAAAAAAAAAAAGTTGGAGCCATCACGCTACCTAACTTCAAAGTATACTACAAGACTATAGGAACCAACAAAGCATGGTATTGGTATTAAAACAGACACAAGGAACAATGGAACAGAACACAGAGCCCAGAAATAAATTCACACACCTATTGTCAAGTGATTTTCGATAAAAGTTTCAACAACACACACTGGGAAAAATTTCTTCAATAAACGGTGCTGAGAAATTTGGATACACAGCTGCAGGAGAATGAGACTAGAATCCTGCCTCTTACCATATACAAAAATCAACTCAAAATAGATTAAAAACATGCATATAAAACTCAAAAGTATTAAAATACTAGAAGAGAACATAGTGGAAATGCTCTGTGACACTAGGAGGGGCAAGGAGTGTTTAAATAAGACCTCAAAAGCACAGGCAACAAAAACAAAAAGAAACAAAATGAATTAGACCAAAATGAAAAGCTTTTTTATAACAAAGGAAACAATTAACAAAATGAAAAGATAATGTTCAAATTGTGAGAAAATATTTCCAAGCTATACAACTGACAAGGGGTTAATATCTAGAATATATAAAGAATTTAAACAACTCACCATGAACCAAATAATGTCAAAATGGTCAAAATACTTTAATAGTCATGTCACAAAAATGGGCATATAAATGGCCAACTGGTATATAAAAATGCTTAATATCACTAATTATCAAGGAAACACTAATCAAAACCACATTGAGATACTACCTCATGCCAGTTGGAATAACTGTTAACAAACAAAAAAAAGAAAAGTCTTGGTGAGTTTGTTGAGAAAAGTGAACACACTCTTGGCATGATTATAAATTAGTACAGCTACTATGGAAAACAGCACGTAGATTCCTCAAAAAATACAAATAATACTACCATATAAATACCTACATGTTAGATAGATACCATAGGATCTTTCAATCCCACTACTGGGTATATATGCAAAGAAAATGACATCAGTATGTTACAAAGACATCTGCACTTCCTTAATTACTGCTGCACTAGTTAGAGAAGACAAGACACGGAATAAACTCAAGTGTCCAACAATTAATGAATGAATAAAGAAAATGTAGTATATATACACAAGTAAATACTATGTATCCATAAAAAGGATTAAAATCTTGCCACTTATGAAACAAGGATGGACCTAGAGGACATTATGTTACATAAAATGTTAGACACTGAAAGACAGATACCACATGATCTCACTAATATGTGAAATTAAGAAACAAAAGAGTTGATATCATAGAAACGGGGAGTGGAACAGTAGTTACTAGAGACTGGGACAGGGTGGGGAAAGGGAGGCTGGAGAGAGCGTGGTTAAAAGGTACAATGTGACAATTAGATTGGAGGAATGAATTCTGATATTTTATTGCACAGTAGAGTGAGTGTGGTTAATTGTAAAGTACTGTATATTAGCAGATAGATGGAAGAGAAGCTTTTGAATGCTCAGCACAAAGATATAAATACATAACATGATGCATATAAATATGATTTGATCATTATACAACATATATAGTATTTAAACATCAAATTGTACTTCATAGTTATATACAATTATAATGTATAAATTTTAAAAAGTAAAAGTAAATGAATATTTGTAGTTTGATGAAAAACTGTTATATAGATTAGGACAAATTCTGCTTAATTATTAAATGCCTCTAATATTTATTAAATTATTAAATTATTTAATTTTTAATTTAATATTGTATGTAATAATTTAATAATAAATTATTAAATTAATAAACTATTAATTTAATAATTTATTTAATAATTTAATAAATTATTAAATGATTTATTTAATTATTGAATTTATTAATTATTAAATGCCATAGTATTACATGGCACCACTAAAAATACTAATGACAGCAGCAGAATTTTATTTAGTATTTATCAACATTCCTATAGGTAAAAATATGCTAGCTAAAATTGTGGTGTAATTCTATAAAATCTTCAATTTTATAGTGGGTTTCAGACTCCTGATTTATCTTTTCTGTATTCTTTAAGAATTCTGATGTTATGCTTGCCTCCCAAGTTCTTACATACTTATTTTCTTGAAAAAACTGATATGTCATATCTTTAACAAAAATTCAGTTAAAACGCAGGCAGGACGCAAATGCTAAGATTCATGTATTACCCTTCACTGTTTGTTATGCAGAGGTAGTCTCAATTAAATTATTATTGATGCTACTGTTTGTCTGTCTTCTGGAGTTCCCCTTCTGCCCCGTAATTCCCTGCTCTGTTGCTCCTCTAGCCTCTTGAACCTCATCGTACAGATACTGCCTTGACTACTAACTCCCAATTTTAAAATATGCCCATTCCTTATGATTTAAAATACAATTTAATAACAAAATGTGACATTTTCTTCACATGTATGTAAGAATTTTAAGTTTCAGGGCATCTTGCTTATTCTTATGATTCTAAAAGGATATCTACCCAGAAATCTAGAAGCAAGCTAAATACTATGCCAAATGAGGTAACAATAGACAAGATCCAAGTTAATATACCTCTAGAACCTGCTTTCATTCTTATATACACACGTGTATATATAGAGACAAACATACAAAGATACACTATATATACAGACAGAAGTTGCTTAACAAGAGGGACACCTTCTGAAAACGCATCAATAGGCAATTTTCTTGTGCAAACATCATAGAATGTATTTACACAAGCCTACATGACATAACCTACCACACACATAGGCTATACAGTACAGCCTATTGCTCCTCAGCTACAAACCTGTACAACATGTTACTGTACTGAATACTGTAGACAATGGTAACACAACAGGATTTGCCCGGCTAAATGTATCTAAACATAAAAAAGTACAGGAAAATACATTATAAAATATAAAAAATGATATACCAGTGTTGGACATTTACTATGAATGGAGTTTTCAGGATTAAAAGTTTCTCTGTGGGTGAATGAGTAAGTGGTGTGTAAATGTGGCAGCCTACAACATTACTGTACACTACTGTGGACTTTATAAACAGTGACATTTATTTTAAAATTTATCTTTCTTTAACAATAAATGAGACAGCTAACTGTAGCCGCTTATTTAGTTACAATAAGGTAATTTGTTATTGAAGAAAGATAATTTTTATCTTTATTTTTATTTTTTCTGTAATAATCTCTAATTTTTTGACTCGAGACACGAACATATTGCACAGCTGCACAAAAATATTTTGTCTTTATGTTCATATTTTATAAACATTTTTCTATTTTTAAGTTTTTAATTTTACTTATTTATTTTACTTTTTCAACTTTTTTTGTTAAAAACTAAGACATGAAAATATACATTAGCCTAGATCCAAACTGAGTCAGGATTATTAAGATGTCACTAAATAATAGGAATTGTTCAGGTTTCATGGGACTACCATGGTATACTCAGTCTGTAGTTGACTAAAATGTTGTTATGCAGCACACGGCTCTATAAGGATAACATAAAGCAAAAGTCTACAATTCTCCCATAAAATCCAAAGCATATGGACAGCTATGAAAACATATACGTTTTTAACATTTATGATATTTTTAGAGTAGGTAGCCAGGCAGTCATGAGAAGGCCAGAGAGGATCCCTCCCTCGGGGAATGTCTGACGACCATCAGGTGATGGTCAGTCGGTCATTAAACTGTCTCTAAAATAATAAATGATCACAGCTTGTGCCAGGGAAAGGCAGTCTGCCGTTAGATAGGAAGCACCTGAAGCTTGTTATCAGCAGATTCTTGATAAGATCTCAGGACTTGGGTGAGCAGGTTCAAGCGTGCACACTAAGAGGCAAAATGGTCAATTTTAACCAGCATATGCCCTTCCTCTGGGAACAGTCCACTGGTAAGGGAAAAGCATTTCAGGCGAGCGTGTGTACAACTTCAGTAAATACCCTGCACCTGTGGCCCCTCATGCTGGCAGGCCACCATGCATGTGAGCAACCTACTTTAAGGAAAGAATCTGGGGAGAAGAAATGCAAACTCTGGAACTATGCCAATGTGTAAAACCCCAAGTCAGGAGTTGGACAGGATACTTGGATCTCTCAAGTAACTCACTCATTTGGCCCTCTTCCAAGGGCACTTTACTTTCTTTTGTTCTTGTTCTAAATCTTTTACATAAACCCACTCCTGCCCTAAAACTTGCCATAGTCTCTCTCTCTGCCTTATATATACGTTTGCCTCTTGGCCAAAATATTTCCTCCAAGGAGTCAAGAACCAAGTTGCTGCAGACCTGTATGTATTCACTGCTGGTAACATACTTCGGTGCTGTGACTTGGATATGTTCTTTAGTGGTAAGAAACCTCTGTTCCTTGCTTTTTGATATGGTTGGCTCTGTGTCCCCACCCTAATCAAATTTTGTAGCTCCCATAATTCCCATGTGTTACAGGAAGGACTCAGTAGGAGATGGTTGAATCATGGGGGCGGGTCTTTCCCATGCTGTTCTTGTGATAGTGAATGGGTCTCACGACATCCGATGGTTTTAAAAACGTGAGTTTCTTTGCACATGCTCTCTTTTTGCCTGCTGCCATCCACATAAGCTGTGACTTGCTCCTCCTTGCCTTCTACCATGATTGTGAGGCCTCCCCAGCCATGTGGAACTGTAAGACCAATAAACCTCTTTCTTTGGTAAATTGCCCAGTCTCAGGTATGTCTTTATCAGCAGCATCCAAACGGACCAATACACCTTCTTTGGCTAGAGGTGTGGTTTCCTTCTCCCCCTTCACTCTCCTTACTAACCAGCCCCCAGAATGATTCCTTCTGGCCACAATGTCTCTGCTCACCCTGGTGGGTGGCTTGTGGGGGTGGGAAGGACTTTGTAGTCCACACCAAGAAGACCTGAGACACTCATGGCCCTCCTGGAAAGGAGGCTCACAATAGTGGTAGGGCTAAATCCTAAAACTGTGTAATGTCTAGGGTTTTCTCTGTTTTTTCAATTAAAACCAAATATCTCCCAAAAACCTGCACTACCTATCCTCCTGCTTTTTCTGCGTGTATTCTGAAATGGTATTGCACACCCACCGTGCTGTCCATCTTGGGAGCAAGTCTGCCTTTTCTTTGCTTTCACTTTGCATGTCATGTGACTTCCTTCTCTCCCTTAAACACACAATTCTTGTGTGTTATTCATGTGCCTGCAGCTCATGCTGTGTTTGCCTCATAGCCTAGACATAGGCTCCCTTGCGGATGTCCTCTGAGATTTGTTCTTGTCCTACATCTTATACAGGTAGGATGTCCTATACATCCTAGCAGCTTGGATGACCTCCAACCCTTTGCCTGTCTGTTGGCTCATTGCCATTACAAATAGTGATTGGCTCTGCCAGCTCCTTGTGACTTACCGTATGGTTTTCATATCTGTTACAATCCAGTGCCAAGTTTTTTGGTGACTTTCGAAGTGGTTTGCCCAGCTGCAGAAGACCTCACTCTATGGCCCTTTAAGGTGTCCACCTACTTGCTTTTTGTTTGAGTTAGTACCCTTTGTGCAGAGGGAAAATTCTTCCTTTGCCATTTGCAAGCCCTATCCCAGGCCTCAAGTCCTCCAAATGTTTCTCCTTCATGTCAAGGGGGAAAATAAACACTGCCCTCTCAAATTCAGGGGCTGCTGTTTTTGTAGACTTATGAAGCCTTTCCATGAGTATCCATCTCACTTTCTCCCACTTCCTTCTGTAGCAAATGGACTGTGTGTTTAAGCATCTGTTCTGCATGTTACCCCAGGAGGATGAGGAACCCGAAACACATTTTTTCAGCCATTCCACTAATCATCTCCATGCCCTTCTTAATATGCATCAGGACCTTCAAGGCTACATAGTCAAAGGGAGGCAAGTCAAGTGCCCTTGCAGCAGTAGGATGAAAAATAGGCTTTTGGTCTACTTAACAAAATATAAGAGTGGGAATCTAATAAAATAGATAATCATTTTGTTGCTTGAATACTCCAAACTAGAGTCACTATAGGTCATGGAGACAAGGATATAGGCCAGCCCAAGGTCACAGGCACAGGAGACTAAAGTACCCACAGGACAGAGATGAAGGTTGGTTCATCTCTTCAACAAGAAGGCTGGTTCCAATGGATTACCATTAGAACAGAGATGAAGCAAGGTTAAGAGTACTCCAGTAAGATTTGTTCCTTCTAGAACCCCAAGGATAAATGGAGGCCTCTCGTCCATTCAGCTATCTCCTGTGTCCTCAAGTGGGTAATTTTTCCTTCAGAAGATGAGATGAGATCAAGATTAAGGATACCTGGTGAGACCAGTTCATTCCAGAACCCCAAAGATGAATGAAGGATGCCCTGTTCAGGAAAGAGTAATAGGGAAATAAAAGAGCAGCCCTTATTTTTCCTTTATCACCTCTGTTCTCTCTTCAGAAATGGGTAACTGGGTCTCCATACCGCAGGACCTGCCCCTCTAATGCATTCTCATGAACTGGGAGAAAATTGAAGTCAGCCTTAGAGCCCAGTGTCCTTAGGCAGAAAGTCCTCAAATTAGCCTCCTCAGTCATTTGTAACTGAGAAGAGCACAAGGAGGACAGGGCTAAGGAGAAGGAGAAATGGAGTGACAAGAGACAAGCTCAACAACTGGCACCTTTACAAGCCCGCCAGGCCCCTTCATGTTGCTCTCAGAATACCCTCCGAGGTAACTGCCATGGGTCCTGGAAGCCAGGCAACTGGAAGGCAAGCTGCCCCAATGGGATAAATGAGAAAAAGTCCCTCATGGCTTGCTCCCTCTTCCACAAGCTCGGCTGCTGGAAATGCGACTCCCCTGATTGCTAAAGGGCCCCTGGAAAAGAATCCCCACCCCCGACGGCCTTGAGCTGAAGGGACTCTTTCCTCTGGCTGGCTTCCAAATGAGACATCATCACCAAGAAGGCAAAGCCAAGGGCAACTCTGGAGGCAAGGAATACAATTACACATTTTCCTTTTGGGTTCAAGAGTTGCCTACTATGTGTGAATCTCCTTTTCTGAGCAACTTTTCTCCAAATCTTGTCAGGTAATGGGGGTAAATGGCAGAGCCTCTATCCAAAAGAAAAGATTCACACCCTTTTACATTACTTAAGGGACTAATTACCATTCTCCCACCAGTTCCTGGTAATGTCTAAATAACCCACATACCTTTGAGGCAAATATATATTTTCCAAGATGGGTGCCTGATTAATACTTTCCCAACCTCTGAATTCATCTTTTCATCTAATAGCCCTATTTCTTCCAGAAATGCTACCTAAATCCTTAGCCAATAACTTTAACGTGGACAGCCCCACATGAGGAACTTATAAAATAGCCCACACTTATTCAGAAAAGCCTTAGCAAGAAATCTGAGCAATATGAGGAGGGATAGCTTCTAGAGTATGTCGATAATCTCTTTATCTGCTCCTGATTCAAAGGACTCACACAGTAACATGTGGCATAAACTATAACATCCTAACAGAAGGAAAAAGACTTTTACTTAATTCAAACGTTATAAAACAAAAGAGAAATTTTTGGTAAGAAATGTTAAAAAGAGATTTTATAAAGAAAACGATCTTGTATGGTAAATTCTAGTCCTAAGATAAAATGACCGGTTGTTTAAAAAAAGAGATGTTTAGGACAAGTCAAAAAGTCCCAGCATGTCATAGATGGACTATGTAAGGTATAAAAAAATTGTGAAAGGGAATTTATGAAAGAAATGTACAATTTAAAAAGTTACCAGGTCTTCTAAATGTTTTAAGGTCATAAACTACTACCATGACTCTTAATAATTGTATAACTTGCCTAATTTAAAGGCATTACATTTTAGGTAAGGCCTGGGGACATACAGAGTTAGCCATGCTCCCTAGCAATGCTGAAAATAAAGTCAGACTTTTGTTGCATTTTGATATATTTACTTGTCTTAAAACCCAGCAAACCTTCTATATTTGTTGACAATAATTTCAACAATGCTTCCTGACTAACTGGACTAGAACTTGTATCATAGGCTATGTATTCCCAGACAACTTCATAGCCCCTGGCAATTTTTCTCTTCATGTACCAATCTACAGGCATTACATCTTGCCAAGTGTGAAGACGGTTATCCAATTAGTTCTCCTTCTCATGAGATTCAGAATTATAGCTGGGAGAGGGAACCAGAATTACTGGAATCACTAAAGCCTCAATGACCTGTTGCCAACTCTCAAAGGAAATAGCCAACAACATTGGTGTCATGGCTATAAACTCAACAACTGTTCAAAAACAAATTGACTCTTTAGCAGCCTTAGTTCTCCACAGTCAATGAGGACTAAACATATTAATGGCAGCACAGGGAGAAATTTGTTTAGTCTCTGATGAAAAAATGTTGCTTTGTGGTAAGTCAGTTGGGAAAAGTACAAGACAATATCAGACAACGAAATAAAGCCTCCAGTTTATAGGAACAAGCCTTCCAGGGTTGATTAAATGGTGTTCCTGGGTTCTTTACTTTATAGACCCCCTTTTAAGTATCCTACTTTGTTCCTTTTTGGTCCATGTCTTCTAAATCTAATAACCTGATGTGTCTGTTTTAACCTTCAGGCCACCATGCTCCAGATGATTCTCAGTAGGGAATATTGTCTTCTCAATATTCCCTTCTACAGAGAAATATTCTCTTCTACAGATAATCTTTAGACTGTTCATCAGTGGTAGATGACAGAGGCAAACCCCTGACCCTGTCTCCCTTGAACCTGAATAGATATTGCTTTCACCAACCCATAAAGGCATGCTGCCCTGACAGCTAGCAAGATCCCAAGACACACAGAACAACCACTACAACCCATCTGTCTGTATGAAGCAGTTACAGAAGTCTGCCTTTTGTCCGTATTTCAAAAAAAATTGGATGTTAGACTCTGGAAGGGTGAAATGTTATAGCAGGTATCTGGGCAGACATGAGCAGGGCAGGAGAACCCCCAGTAAATGTCACACAATGATCAGATGATGGTCAGGCAGCTGTTAAAACTGTCTCTCTAAAATAATAATTGATCACAGCAGCATCAGGGAAAGGCAGTCTCCCAACAGATATAAAATACCTGCAGCCAGTGATCAGCAGCTTCCTGATAAGATGTCAGCAGTTGGGTGAGCAGGCCCAGGCATGTGCACTAAGAGGCAAAATGGCAAAGTTTAACTGGTATATGACCTTCCTCTAGGAACACTTGACTGGTAAGGGAAAAACACCTCAAGTGGGCGTGTGCACGCATTCAGTAAACACACTGTGCATGCAATCCTCTCATGGGCCGGCAGGACACCATGTGTGTGGACAGACTTTTCCATGTAAAGAATCAGGGGAGAAGAAATGCATACCCTAGAACAATGCCCATGTATAAAATCTCAAGTCAAAAGTCAGGCAGGGCACTTGAATCTCTCAAGGAACCCACCTGGCCCTCTTCCAATTGTTCTTTGCTTCATTTCATTCCTGCTCTAAAACTTTTAAATAAACTTTCATGCCTGCTCTAAAACTTGCCTCACTCTCTCACTCTGCCTTAAATCCACTTCTGCCCCTTGGCTGAATTCTTTCCTCTGAGAAGGCAAGAATTGAACTGTTGCAGACCTGTACAGATTTGCCACTGGTAACAATAATGTTAAGTGTTTTTGTTATTTAATAATAACAAATTATGAGATCATAAAAATGTAAGTCACTTTCATCTAAAACTCTAAAATTTATTTGATTTTGGGCTTTTGACCCCAGAAATGTGAGAAAATCAGTGTATGTTGTTGAAGTCACCAAGTCTGCGATATTTTGTTATGTCAGCCCTAGAAAATGAATACTAGTTATGTAAAAAATTCAGTGTGGTGAGGCCAGGAATAATTTTTTCCCTTATATGTACTTGCCAACAGAAACAGCCTGTTTTTAATAAAACAAATGACAAAATCACAAGAGATGTCAAAAAACTACCATTCCATACTACTTTAATTATTTTGTGAAAATAATGAAATTTGAAAGGAAGTTTTGTGGTGTAGTTACTAAGTTAAGCTCTGAACTCTGATACTTAATTTCAGTGTAAACACTTACTTAAGGGTCTTTAATTTAGTTATCTTTCCTAATGTTTAACTTCTTCCATCTGTAAAATAGTGCCAAGCTCAAAGGGGATTGTTTTTTAGTTTTATTTTTGATTGACAAATAATAATTGAATACATTTATGGGAAACAATATAATGGTTTTATTCATGCATACACTGTGCAGCAATCTAATAAGGCTTATTAACATATTTATCACCTCAAATACTGTTTCTTTGTCATGAGATGCTTAAATGCCCCTTTTAAGTTGTTTCGAAGTATACAATACATTATTATTAACTATAGTAATGTGTATTAGATCACCAAAACCTATTCCTTCTTTCTAACTGAATCATTACACCCTTTAACCCACATCTCTCCTTTCCCTGTGTGCCTCCTCACAACCCCCTGCTACAGCCTTAGATAACCACATTCTACTCTCTACTTCTATGAGCTAAACATTTTAGATTCTACTACCTTTGCTAGTCAGGCCTCCTTTTCTCTCCCTGCAATAACCTGTTTTCCCATAATCTAAGCCCCCCATTATATCTGTATCCTCAAGATTGTATATAAACTTCTGAACCTCATTGAAAACATATTAAATACCGCAAACTTACTAGTTAAGGTAATCATCTGTGGTTTCCCTAGTTTGCATGTTAATTTGTATGACTTTTCTCCAACTAATCTGCCCTTTGTTAGTTGATATATCAGTGAACTTTCAGAGGGCAAAGGGAAAGCTTTCCTTTGTCATCATCATCAGCACCTTTCAGGGCTAACATGATTAATGAAAGCAAGAGAAAAAATACAGGGTAGCCTTTTTAGGATACAGAAAGAGTAGAAGTGAGATTAGTCTTGAACAGATGTGGCCTAGATGAGTAGAAAATAGTGAGAAAGGCATTTGAAAATGGAGAGAAGGGTGAATAAAACTTTTAAGTGTTGTAAATGGTTTTATTTTTCCTAGCTAAGTTATCTTTGTTGTTAGAAAAAACTTCAGTCAAAAGTAGATGGAACAGAGTTTAAACACCAAGAAAATTATAGGCCATTTACCAAACTTGATGTGGTGAAGTGAAAATGATTATCTCTTTGCATAAATTATATCACTGAGAAAATTCTGGCAGTGGGGGAGGTATGATTCAGCCAACACCTTCTTGCATTTAGCATTCAAGCTTCCTTAATTATTGATGGGCTTAAGGCAGCTTAAATGATAATAGCCCTTCCCCAAACTTCAACCACCTTTGTAAAGCTCATCAGAGACCACCAGGCTAGGAGGAGGAGAGAAGCCTGAATTCTGCTAAGGTGTAGACATAAAGAATTGCCCATCATGATTCTGGAGATCACAAGATATGCAGCTTCTGCAATTACTCCTGGATAAAACTTCACTATTGTAGAACCTAACAATGGCCTTTTGAGATACCGATACCTTTCCAGGTTTTCTGCATGTCTGACACAAATGGCTCCACCTAGACCCACCAACCTCTCCTGTGGCCCCACTCAAAAGTGACTCAGCATAAAAGGAAATCTTCAACTCCCTATGATTTCATCTCCAACCCAACCAATCAGCAGCAAGCTCCCATTGCCTAGCCATCCCCCCCCTTCCCCAAACTGCTTTAGAAAAACCCTTAAATACAAGCCCTCAATGAGATTGATCTGAGTAATAACTTCATCTCCCAAGTGGCGTGGCCAGTCTCACATCAGTTAAACTCTTTCTTTACTGCAATGCCATGAATTGATGTTTGTGCAGCAGTCAGGAAGAACCCATCAGGCAGTTACAAAAACAGAAAAAGAAAAACTGGGGTCAGGAATCGTGTCAATAGGAAGGGTTTGCTCAGAATCAGTTAGTCTGAGGGTCTATTTGACATTACAGCTGACAGTGACTTGACAAAGAAGCAAAACATGTAAAAGTAATTTGTAGTGAGGACTTCTTTGAAGATCTTCACTGAGTAGAAAGGGGCAATTATGAGCCAGGTGCCTCGCAGCAGCAAAGTGCAGAGCATGTATAGCACTACCATTTGATCAGCTTCACTGGGTGTACTGATGATATGTGATGCAAATGTGAAAGCAAAAAGTAACAATCGAGTACTAGATTTAATGAAATATACGAAGCGCTAGAAAAAGAATGATATGGGATTGTGATATAAGCAATATCTGGGTCAAGAGACATCAGTGATCACTTTTGTTTGTTTAATTTGAATCAATTATTTCACCGCAGGAAACCTCATGCTTTTTTTGTTACACCACACTGGGCCAAAAACATCTGAAAAAAGGTTAATCCATTCAAAATGTTGAGACATTCACATAATCTATACATAAACGACAGTCCCTTAAATGTGAAGACTTATGCATTAAGATTAAGACTTAACACTGTTGAAAGACTTCTGCAGTAGTTGCTAAAGCTTTGGAATTTTTTTTTTTTTTTTTTAATAGTGGGCAAGGTAAAGGGAGGTAAGCACTCATCCAACCAATATTTAATGTAACATTAAAATATTTGCTTATTCATTGTTTTGTAAATAAAATTTAAAAATCTCAAGAATTCCCAAACTTCTTATGCAAAATACATAGTTATTGTAACACCCTCTTCAAGATAATAGGTGTTAATAATATTATGTATCAACCAGAACAGATGGAAGGAGAAAGCCTTCAGGCATTTACAAAGGACTGCCATCACAGATCATTCATAAGCAAATTCTTTGCTGGCCTCCTGTAAACAATGACATGCGAATTGTAACTTTGGGTCTACAATCTAAGTCTAGCTCCTACAAGTAAAGTCTGTTAGATTGCACAGTGATAACGTCATTACAAGCTTACCTTCCAAAGTGCAGAACAAAGTCCAGATTCATTCCTCCACCTACCCAGAGACATCTCCGTAATTGACTCTTGTTCCTTTACTCCTTTTTTCTCTTCAGACATTCACCTTATCTTATGTAAAATCTAGATTTACTGGGCACTAACTAAAGTCTCACAAGAATGTATCTACTTGCCTAACTGCTCATCTGCCCTTCTTCCTACATGTCTTCCTCCAGCCCATTAAGGAGATGGATAAATGTAAAACCTCTTGAAACCTGCTTCAGTAAAACAGTCACAGATGTGTCTGCAACATGTGTTTTTTTCCAGAAGCGCCCTAAAGCTAGCTCAGTGAACAGAATTGAGACATGCTTCAGTTACTCATTTCAGTTGTCAGTTTTAATGTGGCAACATTTTAAATACAACACACTTACTGGTTTTATGAAGACTGCTGAGAATATTTTGTTATAATGTTACTGTTTTTCATTTATTTCATGAGTCAATAAATTTGTGAGTGATTTGTATCAAACATTAAGACCAATAGTCTACAATAAATATATTATTTATTTAACGTGACCTATTTTTAAAGGTAAAGCATCTTTTATCACGTTTAAGCAGAAATAGCTTGATTTGGCTTATAGAAATTACATACATAAATCTACCAGAGATTATCATCACATTATGTATTAATGTATTTCAATTCAAAATAACAATTTTAAGCTATTAATAAAAAAAGAACAATTATGGAGTGTTGGATACTAATTTATAAAATCCGGTGTAATCTTTTTCTTTTGAGACGGAGTCTTGCTCTGTTGCCTGGGCTGGAGTGCAGTGGCACGATCTCTGCTCACTGCAAGCTCCGCCTCCCAGGTTCATGCCATTCTCCTGCCTCAGCCTCCCAAGTAGCTGGGACTACAGGCACCCGCCACCACGCCTGGCTAATTTTTAAAATTTTTTTGTATTTTTAGTAGTTTCACCATGTTAGCCAGGATGGTCTTGATCTTCTAACCTTGTGATCCACCAACCTCAGCCTCCCAAATTGCTGGGATTACAAGTGTGAGCCACCGTGCCCAGCCTGGTGTAATCATTTTTAAGTAATGAAGACAAATCACTAAGTGTTGCTACATGTTGGTACAAGATTCATTTTGGATACATTCTCATAATTAAAGTATATTTTCTGCATTTTCCAAAATATATTGAATTAGTGATGTCTATCAAGTATTTCATTTAACATAACCACAAAAGCTTTAAGAGCTGGAATAGAACATACTAAAGTGTTTCAAATGTGAAGAGCTATTTTTTTCAGTATGTTTGTGAATCTGCCAAGAGTGTATGCCTTTTCTTCCTTGCTTGTGTCATCACAGAAGTCTATTTTATATATATATATATATATATATTTATATACATAGTCACCTATACCTACATTTATATAGATATAAATATATAAAGACTCGTTAACACTCTCCTTTTTCAGGGTTTCTGGATATGATCTTAAAGTTGTATTATGAATATTGAAGTTAGTATTGATGTGTGTACAGATACCTCATGGTTTTGCCCACATTAGGTGAAAATATATTACCAGGCATTTTCATTTTATATCTACATCAAGCCCTAGATCTATGTGTAGATCTAAAGATATAAAGAGAAATATATATTCTCATTTTTGCCCTAAATGAAGATTAGATGGAGAATGTAATGAAGATTAGATGGAGAATGTAATAAAGGCATATTTGTGGAATAAATACTAAGGCTTCCAAATCATTAAATAAAGACAAAGAAATATATATTTTAAAGTTTTTTCAGGAAAATGCTGGAAACATAAGTGCTGTCACCTAATCAAAGTAAATCTTCAGTCAGGCTTATATTCTAAATACTATTTGCTTTTGCTGTTGTCTTTCTTGGGTTTTGTTTGCTTGTTTGTTTGTTTGTTGTTGTGTATACAGTGTTTTTCTCTGTTGCCCAGGCTGGACTGCAGTGGCATAATTCCTGCTAATTGTAACATTAAACTCCTGACCTCAAGCAATCTTCCCCCATCAGCCTCCCAAGTAGCTAAGACTACAAGTGTGCACCACCGTGCCGAGGTAATTTGTAAATGATTTTGTAAAGATGGACTCTTGCTATGTTGCCCAGGCTGGTCTCAAACTCCTGGCCTCAGGGGATCACCTGTTTCTGCCTCCCAACATTCTGGGATTATAGGTATGAGCCACTTCGCTCAACCCTCTTTCTTAGTTTTGAAATCAAATTTAATATAAGAGAGAAATAATCACAGGATAAATTGAGGAAAGCTGTCGATAGTGCATTTTAATAATACAGTGTTACAGAAAAATGTTGGTTCTTAAGAAATTATTTGCCATGTTATACTTGTGACGTCCCTCTTTTCATTGTGGGATAAAGTTAAAGATTTTCTATCTATTTTACATGGCTAAATGAACTATCATTAAGTTAGTAATAGAGAAAAGTAAGATGTCATGCTAATGTATTTACTGTAGGTAATGTTCAAATTTCTTCTAAATATCTATTTTTAAGCAAGAATAAAAAATAAATATTTGCATGCTAACCATATGAATAGTTATATTTACAAAAAATAGTTTTGTTAAAATAACTAAACAAAAATGCCCACATAAGGCAGGAGTAGGGGTTGATTTGTCTGATATTGCTTCATTGGGTACCTAAGTTATGACCTGTCCTCTTCACAGCTGCTATGTATTAGATGACATAATTTGAAAAGTAGTGCATCTAAAACCTATTCTATGCTAAACGGTATACTTTATAATTTACTTCAACTATGGTACAACTTTGCATGCAAATATAACACAGTATTTTATTTTTGTCTACACTTAGCAGAAAAACAAGATTTATATACCCTCCTATATTATCAGTATAATAATAATAACTTTTGAGTGCCAGTCATGAGCCAGGCAATATGCTAAATAATTGCTTATATTTTTATCCATTTAATCTTCACAGTGTGTGAGTTAAATTTTATCCTCATTTTTCATATATACAAACTCAGGCTTAGAGAAATTTAAGAACTGTCCAATATTACATAGCTAGTAAATGGAGAGCTGGGTTTCAAACCACGGTCTTTTTGATCATAAGGGTGTATTCTTTCTAGTATTCCACAATATAAATTAAGTACTTATATTGCACATTTAATGAATAGGATATTAGAGTCTTTGTATTGTCTTCTAAACTGTTTTAATCTAGGCTGTTTAGAGATGAAGTATATATTTAATTCTATTTGGCGGGGGCACAGTCTCACTCTGTCACCCAGGCTGGAGCGCTGTGGTGCAATCTCGGCTCACTGCAAACTCTGCCTCCTAGGATCAAGAGATCCTTTCACGTTAGCCTCTGAAGTAGGTGGGACTACAGGTAGGCATCACCACGAACAGCTAATTTTTAAATTTTTGTGTATATAAGGGCTCACTATATTGCCAAGGATTGGTCTCAGACTCCTAGGCTCAAGTGATGCTCCTGCCTTGGCTTCCTAAAGTGCTTGTATTCTAGGTGTGAGCTACCAAACTCAGTCTATATATTTATTCTAAAGAAATTCTTAGAATAGAGAAATTTGAGACAGCATGATTCCGATCAATTATATGAACTTCTGAAAGTTTCTTAAATAGCTTATACTAAGATATAAGAATTACATGTTAGTGACCTGAAAATCACATTTTTATCTCAAAATATTTTTCTGTAAACAGACAAGTGCTTTGGAAAGAACTTGGCTTAGAAGTCATTTGAGAGATGCACTTGTTTCTTGGGCTGATCTACTGTTTTTAGTACTTTAGACCTTTCATTTTTCTGACCTGTTTCAGGTAGAGAGGGCTCTTGAAGCTACGACTTTACTGTTTTCTAAAACAGAAACAAAAACAAAACTTATCTGTGAATATTTTGAGTTTTACATTTGTTTTATTTTTAATTGACAAATATTATCTGCATATATTTATTGGGTGCAGTGTGGTGATTTATCTATACATTTTTGAATGATCAAATGATACTTAATAGCATATCCATCACCATGAATACTTATATTTACTTGTGGTGAGAACATTTGAAATCCTCTGTTAGCTATTTTGAAATATAAAGTACATTACCATTAAATACAGTCAACATGTTGTGTAACAGACCACTATAACTTGTTTCTCCAATCTAACTGAAACTTTGGACTCTTTTCTATGGATATTTTTAATGAAAAAATAAAAACTGTGCTCTTCACTATCAAATTTTGGTGAAGATACATGAGAATAAACAGTATTTCTCACTGAAGTAATATTTCCAGATTAGTGGTGAAGTCTGTTGATTTAATTTATAAATTTTTAGACTTCTTGTGTTAGGCTATTCTTGCATTGCTATAAAGAAACACCTGAGGCCGAGTAATTTATAAAGAAAAAAATGTTTAATCGGCTTACGTTTCTACAGGTTGTATAGGAAGCCTAGCTCCGGCATCAGCTTCTGTGGAGGTCTCAGAAAACTTAAAATCATGGTGGAACGTAAAGCAGAAGCAGGCACTCGACATGGCAAAAGCAGGAGCAAGAGCGCGAGAAAGAGTTGGGGGAGAGAAGTGCTACACACTTTTAAATGACCTGATCTGTGAACTCAGAGCAAGAGCTCTCTTATCACCAACGGGATGGCTCAAGCCATTCATGAAGATCTGCCCCCATGATCCAAACACTTCCCACTAGACTCCATCTCCAGCACTGAGGATTACATCTCAACATGACATCTGAGTGAGTACAAACAAATATCCAAACGATATCACTTCTGTACCAAGTAATTGAAGCATATTTGGAAAATAGAAAATACAAGAAGAAACAAAAGCAGAATAATGGGATTCCTCCTAATCTAATGTAATTGAATGGCTTTATTGCAATTTCCATTTATGGTTTATTTGAACACTTAGGCCACATACAGTTTTCTTGGTTTGTTTTTCACTGAATGCTATCACCAAATCCAAAGTAGAGCCACGGATGGAAAAGCGAGAGAGGTAATAGTGGTGAACTGAAGTAATCATACTCTCTCGGTGATCTAAAAAGGCTCATTCAAAGCAGCACAGGTAGTACAATCCTCCAAGTCTGTGTTTGGTACTCTAATAATCATATTGCTGTTTTTTCTTTCTTTTTTTTTTTTGTTACCTATTTTATTTCAGATTCCTAAACCATTTATAGGATAAAGTAAATCTGATTATATGTTTACTTCAGATATTTAAAATATTTAGGGTCTATGAATGTAGAAAAGGAACGCAATTGCTATTTTTCAGAAATATTGTTGTATGAATAGACCTAAAAGTAATTCATATACAGTACATATGTTTCTGAAAAAGCATAATAATAGGTTATTTCTGTTCTCAGAGCTGGATTAAATTTGAATCTAAAAAAGCAAAATATACTTTCCAGGCTGAGTTTAACGCATCTAAGAAATGTTTTATTTCTTTAATAGTATTTGTAGATTTGATAAGTAGAATAATTAAGGAATGCAACATATCGGCATGCAGTCTGGCAGTGGGGACTTAAGGAGAACAGATGAAGTGGAAGTCTCAGAAAGCAAAGAGTCAACTCTCTAGGCAGGTAAATGAGAAGAAGTAGACACATATTTATGGAAGGACAAGACATGTAGTCAAAAGTCTGAGCATGTACTCAAGATGAATCAATGAAAAAGAAGAATGTTGCTATATTATTATATATTATATATAACAAAATATATTAATTTTGATAACTTATAGAGTAAATTATGTTATGTAAACACATAATGACTATGTTTGAATTTTTTTCCTATGGTTATTATTTCTGGATCTCACATAAGGTTATGAAATGTTGCACTACACATGTGTATACTGGAAGTTTTAATTTTCCATTGCATAAAATATTTCAGGGCTCACTACTATTCAACAGGGAGGTATACAAAAATCTAACATTTTTTGTAGTCTTTTGATGGAAAAAATACTAAAATAAAACAACCAGAATCTGTTATGTTACAGTCATAGATTTTTTTTAAGATCCTTGTAACAGGGAAAATTTAAATTTTGTCCCCACTTATTTGACTTAGTCAAAAGCTAATCCGAGAGTTTAAACAGTTCTCAAAAAATCTATTATTTTCTTAATCCAGTCTGTCATTGATGGACATTTGGGTTGGTTCCAAGTCTTTGCTATTGTGAATATTTTCTTGCCAACATGCCTAGTGATTTCATTGAGTTCTATCTCTTTTCTAGATTGGTAAATTTTTCCCTTTCTAATTATTTTGTAAAAATTAAATGTGATGGCATTTCAGGAAGTAGATAATAAAACCGTATTCTCTTTCTGCTAAATTGTTGGATTACTTTACTTAATTAATGTATTCATGGTGGCTCTAAAAAGACCTATGACCATTTGTTTCTACCAAAATTAAATGCTAAAATATCAGTATATTCTATATTGATATCCCTATTCACATTAACTATAATCATAATCCTGCCAAACTTCATTAATTTGGAATTCTCTAATACAGAATTTGTAATACTTCAAACAGGTGGTAGATTGATACTGTTGAAAAGAGTGTCCCAAGCAAATTAATAAAGAACAAAGGGAAACACCACATACAGAGAAGACATAATTTTAAAATATATTAGAAACATTAATTTTACATATCAAAATGTAATCCTAGTATAAGCAGAGAATAACAGGTTGAAATTTTATATACTCATTGCAACTAATCTCCAAATGCATATTCAATTAATATACCTACTAGGCTAGGGTATGAATTTAACATTTTTTTTTTTTTACTTTTCAAAACAGAATAGAAATAGTAATAATTCTACTCCTACATTATTCTATCACCTAAGACCAGTTAGTGAAACAAGAGCAAATTTGAATGAAAAAAAAAAAAAAAACACTGCTTTTTTCTACACTGGAAAAGCATTATAAAGTTAGTACTCTCATCTATGAGATAATCTCTCTGCACCAAATATCAAATTACTAGGACACAGCACTTTCTAAATACTATTGGAAGGTAATATTACAATACTGATTTATTCAATTTAGCAAATATTTATTGAAGACTCACTGTGTACAAGGCACTGTCCTGATATATCATGCATAACAACACATGTGCACAGACTACCACCTTCTATAGCCATTCTTAAAGTTGTATTCCCAAGAAACAATGTTTACCACCTAGTATTGCCCTTAGTTTCTACAGATAGAAAAACAAATATGAATCAAAAAAGAATGCTTTTGCTTTGAAGTAACCACTATCTAATAGCCTTTCCATATGTACATAAGTCGATATGCCTAAAACTGATCATAATTTTTCTCACTGAATTGCAAAGAATAACTTTCTGAATATTGGAAACAAACTCAAGAGAAATAAAGTTGAAGACCTGTATGTCATGTCACCTTTAAAATGGTTTTGTACCAGAAAACCACTTTAAAGTGATACTAACACCTGCACCTGTGCCACCTAGAAATATAAGCAGAGACTTAGACAAACGTTGTTTTCATTATTATTTTTATCAAAGAAGGATTAGAAGCAGGTATGATCATTTCAACTTTTATGCTAATACAATCTTTCTGTTCTGGAATAAATTCTAGCTACAGTGTCAGTATCAATAATAATCATACTTAACAGTGAGTGATCACGTACTTACTTACAGGTACGAAGCAGTCCATATAAAGTAACTCATTTAATCCTCTCAATAGCTCTATTATACTAATTTCACTGATGAGTAAACAGGCTGTGCAGAATGGTTATGTAAACTGTGCATACACATGTCCACTTATTATGTGTCAATTTAAAAATAGTAATAAAAATCAAAACTGCTAAACGAACAGGATTTCAATCTAGGTAGTCTTTCTCTAGAAAGCCAGAGTCTTAACTACTAAACAAAACCAATTCTCTTTCTGGATCATCTTGTCTTAATTGTCTTTTTTTCTTGATTATTTAAAGATTAAATGCAAACTGATAATGATAAATCATATATTAAATTTTTCCAGGATCTGGATGACTATAACACCTGGCATATGCCAGATCCTTTCTGGCATCCCAGAATTTGGATGGTTGCCCAAGAGACTGTTTGTGTTCAAATGTTCTTACATATATACTAGAAGTGACAGTTGCAAAAACTTGTGGAAAGCAGCAAAACATCGAGACCCCTGATTCTGCCCTGCCTCCCTGTAGTCATGTTTTAGCTCAGTTAGAAAGGAACTGGTAATGTATCCATACTGTATTTAGAGGTCAGCTACCCCCTGCAACTCTTGTACAATTTAATTCCTAAACTTTCTTCAGATACACTTATGTATTTTATTTACTGAAGATTATCTAGTCTTTTGCTAACTGAGTGATTTCCTAAACAAAATTCACTAATCCATTAAAAAATATTTACTAAATGTGTAGTCAAAATGAAAGGAATACACAAGGAATACACACAGTCTTTCACAATGGTTTTATGTCGTAAAATACGATGTCCCGTGTAGTTAAAATGAGAGAACAAAATAAAATTCATAAATTTACCAATAACCAGCATACTTAGTTTTACAGCATTATGTACAAACACAGAAAGAAAACATTGCATGTTCTATTAGTCCATTCTCACTTTGCTATGAATAATTATCTGAAACTATGTCATTTATAAAGAAAAGAGGTTTAATTGTCTCATGGTTCTACAGGCTATACAGGAAGGGTAATGCTGGCATCTGGTCTGCTTCTGGGGAGACTTCAGGAAACTTATTTATGGTCGAAGGTGAAGTGGGAACAGACATGTCACATGGCCAGAGCAGGAGCAAGAGTAAGAGGGGGAGATGCCACACACTTTTAAATAACCAGATCTCATGAGAACTCACTCACTGTCATGAAAAAGGTGCCCAGAAGATGGTACTAAACCATTCATGAGAAATCTGACTGCATGATCCAATCACCTCCCAACAGGCCTCACCTCCAGCATTGGAGGATTAAATTTGAACATGAAATTTGGGTGGGGACAACATCCAAACTATGTCATATGCGTTAAAGTTTATATTTATATTTAGTATTATTAGCTTGCATTATTAGCTATTATTCACCAGCAATAGCATTGGGTACTAATTTGAATATTTTTACTAATTTCTAATATAGTAGACATAGAAACAAGTATGAATTGACATTATATTATTCAAAGGCCACTCATTTTTCATTAGGAAATTATTACTCAAATGGCCAAGTAATGTAAAAACTGAAAAATACGTCTGAAAAGATCTGGTGAAAAATGACCATTTCTATCCTCCAAAAATAAATTGGAGTATGTATGACTACATAATTAGTGACATTATGCTCATTTGCTTCACGTAAGAGAATGAATGAGGCAACTTAAGAATTTAGAAAACAATATAATTTATAATTTACTCTTCAACTAATGGCGTTTTTCAATAAAGAACACAGGACGAACTAAGTTGAGGTGGGCTGGTTTGAGTTCCTCTCCACAGATCATGAAGAATGTGTACACATACTATGCATGGTAGATTGTCAGAAGGAATAAGCAGAAATACTCAATTGAATCTCTTCAAATCAACACTTATAAAGAAGGTTTGAAACTTTCTTACCGTGTAAACGGAAGTGAGTTTAGCACTAAGCATCACCTAATGAGCATAAAGAGAAGGGTAGAGGAGGAAAAATGAGTGATAGAATTTTACTGCCCACTGGAACAAAGTTTGACCTAATATTATGACATTGTTGAAGCCAGTTCCCTTCTCTTCCTTTTGAACAAAAACATTTAGTCCCAGATATTCCTAGAAAACTATTGGCAATTTCTTTAGCATAGAACAAGATCAACGTTGGTGAGACCAAAGAGATGTTAATGGTGATTTTGAAATACAATATGAAAAAAAATCCACAAAATAATAGAAAAATCTTATGATTTTAATGTAGTTAGAGAGTCAAGATACAGTATTCTTCAGGAGTCATCTCTGAATTCCAGTGGATCTGTATTGAAACAGCAATATGTAGTTTGTGGGACAAGATGGGACACAGAGATTGGAGATCACACAGATCAATGTATGAAAACCCGTAGTAACAGTGGCAAGACAAAAGGAAGGCCCTGTTCTAGTTGGTTTTGTTAGAAGAGATTTAGGAAAGACATAGGAAAACATGAGTGAGCAGAAATAAAGTGTGAAACTACACACTGCAGTTGAACACATGAGGGCGGACAAAGTGAATCCATGCAAAAAGTTTGTGATTCAGCATTGTAGTTGTTTAACAGGATCATTCACAGGTACCTTGAAACTGTATAGAAATTAGAACTCACGTTCATCTTCACTCTGTGGCCACTGACTGTCAATATATAGTAGAAAGATTGAAATTAAATTCCCCTACTAATATATAAATAAAACCTATAAAACAAGATGCAGACGTTTATATTATAAAAACAGGATGCATACATTTATATTATACTTTATATGAGGATGTAATGTAAAGAATTGAAGCTGGCAAAGTTTATTTAACTGCTTGAACAGAGCCATTCTGTCTGTGAGTACCCAGTATGGACCAGCCCACATAAAGCTATCAAATACAATTGTTTTCAGTCCCATAGAAAGACAAATTAAATATGGCCTTCAATACTCTACTACTCTTTTAGTGTCAGAGAATTAAAAAGCAATGCACTTAATGGGCATTTTAGTTCCATAATCATTGAACAGGTGAGGTATATCAAAGCCAAGTGTTGCCTGTATAGGATGAATTCATGCATGATTCATATGCCTTGTGATATCATTTTATGAAACAAAAATAACTTAGATTATTTCCAAATAATCCCACCCTTTCTAGCAAGGTGATGGCTGTGAAGATCATAGCCCACATTTATGTTAGGTATTGCTGGTGCTACAGGGAGCAATTTGAACATGAATTTTGGAGAACTACAGTTGTGGACATGGACCTCTCTGGTGGCTCCTTGAAAGATCATCAATAGAAACTGTCTCCAAGGAAGCCTACACATTGGACTCGCCAGACAATGACATTAAATTATGTGTCAAAATATTCAAATATCTAAAGAAATTCATGGACAAAGCCTAAAAGAAACTAGATGAATGATGCCTCACCAAGTAGAAAATACAGAAAAAGAGATAAAACTAATAAAAAAGACTCAAATAAATTCTGATAAAATTCTATAACTGAAAAGTTCTATAACTACAATTTACAAAATATACTACACTAGTTCAATAGTAATATAAACAAGTAGAATAGTAAATATAAATAAGTAGAATAATCAATAAACAACAATAATTTGAATGTAATTCAAATGATATCTAGTTTGAGAGCAGAAAGTAAAAAACAATGAAAAAAATAAACCGAATCAAAGAAACCTATTTGACAAAATCAAGCATATCAACATACACATAGTAGAAGTCCTAGAAGGAAGAAAGATGGGGCAAAGGACAGAAAGAATATAAGAAGAAATATTCACTAGACATTTTCAGAGATCTGAGTCCACACATACAATAAATATAATGAACTCCAAGTAGGACAATCTCAAAGATATCCACAATGAAACATTTTATAATCAAAATGTCAAAAAGTAAAGAGAAAAGGGGTATCTTGACAGCATCAACAGAGGCAATATTTATCACATACAAGTATTCCTCAATAAGATTAACAGCAGGTTTTACATCAGGAAAAACGGAGAACAAATGACAGTGGAATAACATGTGTAAAATACAGAAAGAAAATAGAACATCAAACAAGAAGTCTATATCTAGCCATACCATCCTTAAGAATAGGCAAGTGGGATCACATCAAGCTAAAAGGCTCTTGCACAGCAAATGAAACAAAGTTGTGAAGATATAACCCACAGAATGAGATAAAATATTTGCAAACTATTCATTTGATTAGGAATTAATAACCAGAATATGTAAGATGCTCAAACAACTCAATAGGAAAAAAATCTAACAATCTGATTTTAAAATAGGCAAAAGAGGTGGGCGGAGCAAGATGGCCGAATAGGAACAGCTCCAGTCTCCAACTTCCAGTGCGAAGGACACAGAAGACCGGTTATTTCTGCATTTTCAACTGAGGTACTGGGGTCATCTCACTAGCGAGTGCCGGACAATTGGTGCTGGTCAGCTGTTGCAGCCC
>NW_012116611.1:2531485-2540700 GCF_000951035.1 Colobus angolensis palliatus
GCACACCAACATGGCACAAGTATACATATGTAACAAACCTGCACGTTATGCACATGTACCCTAGAACTTAAAGTATAATAAAAAAAAATAGATAAAAAAAATAGGCAAAAGAACTGAATTGACATTTCTCAAAAGAAAACATACAAAGGGAAGAGGGGTATGTGAAAAAGTGCTCAAAATCATTAATCATTTGAGAAATGTAAATCAAAACTGCAATGAGACATGTAACCTCAGTTAAAATGGCTTTTATCCAAAAGACAGGCAATAACATTGCTGGTGAGGATGTGGAGAAAAGGGAGCCCTTGTACACTGTTGGTGGAAATGTAAATTAGTAAGTCACTACGAAGAACAGTATGGCTGTCTCTAGAAAAACTAGAAATAGAACTATCATATGATCCAGCAATCCTACTTCTAGGTATACACTCAAAAGAGAGGAAATCAGTACATCAGAGACATATCTGTACTTCCATGCTTGTGGCATCACTGTTCGCAATAGCCAAGATTTGAAATCCATGTAAGTGTCCATCAACAGATGATTGGATAAAGAAAATGCAGTACTTATACATAATGGAACACTATTCAGTCATAAAAATAAATGAGATCCTGTCATTTGCAAACACATGGACAGAAGTGGAGGTAACTATGTTAAGTGAATTAAGCCAGGCATAGAAAAACAAACAGCACATGTTCACACTCATTTGTAGAAGCTATAACTTAAAACAGTTGATCTCATGAAGGTAGAGAGTAGAATGATGGCTACCATAGGCTGGCAAGGATAGTGGCGGGGCGAGGGGGTGAAGTTTGGATGGTTAATGGGCACAAAAATATAGTTTTATAGAGTTAATATCCAGTAATTAGTAGTACAATGGGGTGACTACAGTAAATACCAACTCATTGTACATTTTAAAATAACTTAAAAAGTATATTTGGAATGTCGTTAACATACATTAATTGATAAATGCTTGAGAAGATTAATACCCCATTTACTCCAATGTAATTATTGGACTTTGTATGCCTTTATCAAAATCTCATATACCCTGTAAATATTCCACCTAATATATTTGCATACAAATTTAAAAATATTAAATTAATAAGTCCTCGAAAGCACAGACAACACAAGCAAAAATAGACAAATAGGATTATATCAGACTAAAAAGCTTCTACACAGAAAAGGAAACCATAGAGTGAAGACACAATCTGCAAAGTGGGAGAAAATTTTTGCAAACTATTTGTCTGACAAGTGATTTATATCCAGAATATACGAGGAGCCAAACAACCCAACAGAAAACAGCAACAAATAATCTGACTAAAACAATGGGTGTAATAAATTACATAATGAGTACAATGTCCACTGTTCACCTGATTGTTACACTAAAAGCCCAGACATCATCACTATACAATACATCCTTGTTAACAAAACTGTCCTTGTACTCCTTAAATTTTTTATAATAAAAAATTACAATTATTCCTTTAAAAATTGGCTAATAATCTGAATAGACATTTCTTAAAATAAGACATACAAATGACAAATCAGGTATATGAAGAAACGTTTAACATAGCTAATCATCAGGGAAATGCAAATGAAAACCACTGTAAGATATTAGATAGAATGGTTTTTATAAAAAAGGCTGAGAATAACAAATGTTGGTGAGGATTGGGAGAAAAGGGAACTCTAGTACACTGGTGGGAATGTAAATTAGTACGACCATTATGGAAAACAGTATAGGGATTCCTTAAAAAACGAAAACTAGAATTACCATATGATTCTGTAATCTCTCTACTGAGTACATATCCAAAAAAAGAAGTTATTATGTTGAAGAGATATCTGTAACGTGATGTTTATTGCAGCAGTATTTACTATAGTCTACATATGGAACCAACCAAAGTCTTCATCAATAGATGAATGAATAAAGAAAATGTGGTGTATATACCCAATAGAATGTTATTCAGCCTTTAACAAATGAAATCATGTTTCCTGGACATTAAATGAAATAAGCCAGGCAGTTTTTTCACCATCATTTTTTGCAGGAACTATCTTTTTCACATTATGTATTCTTGGCACCCTCATCCATCCAGATCAGTTGATCTTTTATGTACAAGCTTATCTTTGAACATTCTATTCTGTTCCTTTGGTTTATATATATGCTTTTATGCCAGTAATGTAGTGTTTTAATTACTATCACTTTGTAATATGTTTTGAAATCCAGAAGCATGACTCTTCCAGCTTTGTTGTTCATTCTAAAGATTGATTTAAATGTCTGATACCTTTTGTAGTCCCTCATAAATTTAAGATTTTTTTTCTGAGATTGTAACAAATGTCATTGTAATTTTGATAGGGATAGTATTGAATCTGTAAATCACTTAAAGTACAAACATTAAAAAATATGAAGTCTTTCAATCTGTAAGTATACGATGTCTTTCATTGCTTCAGGGGGTTCTTTGATTTTTTTCATTAGGATTATGTCTTTTTTGGGGGGGTTTGGCTGATTTTACTTTTTTATGTTTGTGGGTACATAGTAGGTGTATGTATGTATGGGGTACATGAGATATTTTGCTACAGGCATGCAAATTAAAGTAAGCACATAATGGAGAATAGGGTGTCCATTCCCTCAAGCATTTATCCTTTGAGTTACAAACAATCCAATTACACTCTTTATGTTATTTAAAAATATACAATTAAGTTATTGTGTATAGTCACCCTGTTGTGTCATCAAATAGTAGGTCTTTTTTTTTTTATTTTATTTTATTTTTGAGAAGGAGTTTCACTCTTGCTGCCTAGGCTGGAATGCAATGGCACAATCTCGGCTCACCGCAACCTCCGCATCCTGGGTTCAAGCGATTCTTCTGCCTCAGTCTCCCAAGTAGCTGGGATTACAGGCATGTGCCACCATGCCCAGCTAATTTTTTTTTTTTTTTAATTTTTAGTAGAGATGAGGTTTCTCCAAGTTCATCAGGCTGGTCTCGAACTCCCGACCTCAGGTGATCCACCCGCCTCAGCCTCTCAAAGTGCTGGGATTACGGACGTTAGCCACCATGCCCAGCAAACAGCAGGCCTTATTCATTCTGCATAACTATTTTTTGTACTCATTAATCATCCTCACTTCCCACCCACCTTCCCACCACTCTTGGCAGCCTCTAATAACCATCCTTCTACTCTCTATGTCTATGAGTTCAATTATTTGGATTTTTAGAACCCACAAATAAGTGAGAACATGCAATGTTTGTGTTTCTGTGCCTGGCTTATTTCACTTAACATAATGATCTCCAGTTCCATCCATGTGGTTGCAAATGACAATATCTCATTTCTTTAATGGCTGAATAGTACTTCATTGTGTATAAGTACCAAATTTTCTTCAGCCACTTATTTGTTGATGGAAACTTAGGTTGCTTCCAAATCTTAGCTATTGTAAACACTGTTGTGACAAAAATAGGAGTGCAGATATCTCTTCAATATACTGATTTCCTTTCTGTTCTGTATATACCATCAGTGGGATTGCTGGGTCATATGGTAGCTCAATTTTTAGTTTATCGAGGAACATCCAAATTATTCTTCATAGTGGCTGTAATAATTTACATTGCCACCAACAGCGTACAAAGATTCCCTTTTCTCCACATCCCTACCAGCATTTGTTATTGACTGTCTTTTGAATATGTCATTTTAACTAAGATGAGATAATATCTCATTGTAGCTTTGATTTGCATTTCTCTGATGATCAATAATGTTGAGTACCTTTTCATACAACTGTTTTTTGTTTGTATGTCTTTTTTTTAAACAAATACTTTTTCAAATCTTTTGCTCATTTTTTGATCAAATTATAAATTCTGCTTATTAATCTCTTGTCAAATGAGTAGTTTGCAAATATTCTCTCCCATTCCGTGGGTTGTGTCCTTTGCTATGCAGGAGCTTTTTAACCTGAAATAATATTATTTTCCTTCTTTTTCTTCTTCTTCTTTCTTCTTTTTTTTTTTTTTTGTTGCCTGTGCTTGTGGAGATATTGCTCAAGAAATTTTTGCCCATACCAATGTTCTGGAGATTTTACCCAATGTTTTCTTGTAGTAGTTTCATAGTTTAAGCGCTTAGATTTCAGCATTTAATCCACGTTGCTTTGATTCTTTTTTATATGGTGAGAGATGGGGGTCCAGTTTTAGTTTCCTGAACATAGATATCCAGGTTTCCCAGCATCACTTACTTAAGAAACTGTCTTTTCCCCAGTGTGTGTTTGTGGCACCTTTGTCTAAAATGAGTTCACTGTAGGTGTGTGGACTTGTTACCTCATTCTCTATTCCATTTCCTTGATCTATGTGTCTGTTTTTATGCCAGTAACATGCTGTTTTGGTTTCCTTTTTTTTTTTTTTTTTATTATTGTACTTTAAGTTCTAGGGTACATTTGGATAACGTGCAGGTTTGTTACATATGTATACTTGTGCAATGTTGGTGTGCTGCACCCATCAACTCGTCAGCACCCATCAATTCATCATTTATATCAGGTATAACTCCCCAATGCAATTCCTCCCCCCTCCCCCCTCCCCATGATAGGCCCCAGTGTGTGATGTTCCCCTTCCCGAGTCCAAGTGATCTCATTGTTCAGTTCCCACCTATGATCGCTTTGCAGTATAATTTGAAGTCAGGTAATGTGATTCCTCCAGTTGTGTTCCTTTTGCTTAGTATAGCTTTGGCTATGCAGGGTCTGTAGTGGTTCCATATTAATTTTCAACTTGTTTTTCTATTTCTGTGAAGAATGTAATTGGTATTTTGATAGGGACTGCATTGAATCTATAGATTGTTTTGGGGAGTATGGACATTTTAACATTATTGATTTTTTCAATCTATGAACATGGAATTTGTGGGTGTGTGTGTCCTCTTTAATTTCTTTCATCAGTGTTTTATAGTTTTCCTTATATATCATTCACTTCTTTGGTTAAGTGCTTCTTAGGTATTTTATTTTATGTGTGGCTATTGTAAATGGGATAACTTTTCAATTTCCTTTTCAGATTGTTCACTGTTGACATATGGAATGCTACTAATTTTTGTATGTTGATGTTTTTATCCTGCAAATTTACTGAATTTGTTGATCAACAAATTCAGTAGATTTCTTGTGAATCCTTCAGGATTCTCCAAGTATATGATCATATGCACAAAAAAGGATAATTTGATGTCTTCCTTTCCATTTTGGGTGACCTTTACATCTTTTCCTTGTCTGACTGCTCTAGCCAGGACTTTAAGTATTATGTTTAATAAAAGTGATGACAGTGGGTAAACTTTTCATGTTCCAGATACTAGAGAAAAAGCTTGCAGTTTTTCAGCACTCAATATGATAATAGTTCTGATTCCATTGTATATGGCTATTAATATGTTGAGATATGTTCCCTCTATCCCCAGTTTTTTTAGGGTTTTTATCATGAAAGGAAGTTTAATTTCATCAAATGTTTTTGCTTTTTCAGCATCAATTGAAATGATCATATGGATTCTATCCTTCATTCTGTTGATATGATGTATCACACTGATTAATTTGCATATGTTGAACTACCCTGACATTCCAGAAATAAATCCCTCTTGATCATGATGAATATTCTTTCTAATGTCTTGTTGAACTCTGTTTGCTAGTATTTTGTTGACAATTTTTGCGTCAATATTTTCCATATATATTGGCGCCTACTTTCCTTTTTATTGATCTGTTTTTGTCGGCTTTTGGTATCAGGATAATACTGGCCTAACAGAATGAGTTTCAAAGCGTCACCTCCTCCTCTATCATTCAGAATAGAGTGAGATTGCTATTAATTCTTCTTTAAATATTTGGTCAAATTCAGCAGTGAAGCCATGGGTCCTGGGCTTTTTTTTTTTTTTCTCTATTTTATGGAGAGATTTTTATTATGGCTTTCATCTCATTACTTGGTATTCATCTGTTCAGGTTTTGGATTTATTTTTGGTTCAATCTTGGTAGGTTGTATGTATCTAGGAATTTGTCAAATTCTTCCAGATTTTCTCATTTACTGGCCTATAGTTGCTCACAGCAGCCGCTATTGATCCTCTAAATTCTGCATTATCAGTTTTAATGTCTCCTTTTCATTTTTGATTTTATTAATTTGGATCTTCTCTCTATTTTTCTTAGTCTGGCTAAAGATTTTCAATTTTGTTTAACTTTTTAAAAAACAAATTCTTGTTTCATTGATCTTTTGTATTGTGGTTTTCATTTCAATGTCATTTATTTTAGCTCTGATTTTTATTATTTATTTTCTTCCGCTAATTTTGGATTTCATTTCCTCTTGCTTTTCTAGTTCTTTAAGACACATTGTAAGATTGTTTATCTGAAATTTTTCCTCTTTTTGATGTAAGCACTTGTAGCTGTAAACTTCCCTCTTAGTTCTGGTTTTCCTGTATTCCATGGGTTCTAATATGTTGTGTTTCCATTATCACTTGTTTCAAGAAATGTGTTAATTTCCATCTTAATTTATTCATCAACCAACTTATCATTCAGGGACATATTGTTTAATTTCCATGTATTTCTATAGTTGCCAAAATTTCTCTTGTTTTTAATTTCTAGTTTTATTTTATTGTGGTCAGAGATGATCCTTGATATTATTTCAGGTTTTTTTGAATGTTTTAAAACTTGTTTTGTGACGTAACATATGACTATCTTTGGGAATTATCCATGTGCTAAGGAAAAGAGCGTCTATTCTGAAGGTCTTGGATGAAATGACCGCTAAATATGTATTAGGTCCATTTGTTCTTCAGTGCGGATTAAGTCTCATGTTTCTTTGTTGTTTTTCTGTCTACACGAGCTATCCAACGCTGAAAGTGGGGTGTAGAAGTCTCCTGCTATTATTGTACTGGGTCCTATCTCTCTCTTAAGCTCTAACAATATTTGGTTTATATACCTGTGTGCTCCAGTGTTGGGTGCATATATATGAAAAGTTTTTATATCCTCTTGTTGAATAGATACCCTTAACATGATATAGTGACCCTCTTTTACACTTTTTATAATTTTTGCCTTAAATTATATTTTGTCTGATATTAGTATAGCAGCTTCTGCTTTTTGGTTTCCAGTGACATGTAATATGTTTTTTCCATCTCTTTATTTTTCATCTATGTGTGTCTTCATAGGCAAAACTTGTTACTTATAGGCAAAAGATCAATGAGTCTTGTCTTTTTTATTCATTCAGCCAGTCTATGTCTTTTGATTGGATCGTTTAGTCCATTTACATTCAATGTTATTATCAATAAGTAAGGGCTTACTCCTGCTAATTTGTTTGTGATTTGTTTTCTGTTTGTTTTGTGGTCAACTCTTCCTTATCTCCTTTCTCCCTGTCTTTCTCTAATCAAGTTAATTTTTCTGGTGATATAATTTTGTTTCTTGTTTTTATTTTTTGTGTGTCCATTGTATGTTTTTTGGTTTGAGATTACTCGGAGGTGTGCAAATACTATCATCTTCTAATCCATTGTTTTAATCTAATAACAACACTATTTGCATAAACAAACAAAAAGAAAACTAATAAAAAACTATGTTTTAGCTATTACCCCTGCTTTAACATTTTGTCATGTCCATTTATATCTTATTGTACTATGTCTTGAAAAGTTGTACTTACTATTTTTTGTTTTGTCTTTCTAATTAAGAGTAGTTTGTACACCATAGTTACAGTGTTATAAAATTCTGTGTTTTTCTTGTTACTTAATGTCATTAGTGAGTTTTATACCTTCGGGTGATTATTTATTGATCACTAATGTCTTTATATTTTTGATTGAAGTGCTACCTTTAGCATTTCTTGTACGACAGGCCTGGTGTTGTTGAAATCCCTCAGCTTTCATTTGTTTGTGAAGGGCTTTATTTCTTTTTCATGTTTGAATAATATTTTCACCAGATATATTAATCTAGAGTAAAAGAGTTTTTGTTGTTGTTGTTGTTCAGCACTTCAGATATGCCATGCCACTCTCTTCTGGCCTGTAAGGTTTCCACTGAAAAGTGTGCTGCCAGATGTTTTATAGCTTCATTAAATGTTACTTGTTTCTTTTCTCTTGCTGCTTTTGGTATCTTTTCTTTACCTTGACCTTTGGAAATTTCATTATTAAATGGCATTTTGGGAGTAAATCTACTTGATGTTCTATAACTTTTTTGGGGGGATACTGATAACATTTCCTAGGTTTGGGAAGTTCTCTCTTATTACCTCTTTAAATAATCTTGCTACTTCTATCTTTCCCCTACCTTCTCTTTAAGGCCAGTAACTTTTAGATTTGCCTTTTTGAGGGTATTTTCTGGTTTCTGAAGGTGTGCTTCATTGTTTTCTATTCTTTTTCTATTTTGTCTTTTCTGACTGTGTATTTTCAAGTAGCTGTCTTCAAACTCACTATTACTATGTTCTGCTTGATCCCTTCTGCTATTAAAAGACTCTGGTGCATTCTCCAGTAGTAAAATTGCAATTTTATGTTCCAGAATTTCTTCTTGATTTTTTAAATTAGTTAATCTCTTTGTTAAATGTATCTGATAAAATTCTGGATTCCTTCTCTGCATTATTTTCAATTTCTTTGTGTTTCATCAACACAGCTCTTATGAATTATCTGTCTGAATGGTTACATATCTCTGTTTACACAGAATTGGTCCCTGGTGCCTTATTTCGTTTATTTGTTGAGGTAGTGTTTCCGTGGATGATGTTGATGCTGGCAGATGTTCTTTGGTGTCTGGGCATTGAAGAGTTGGCTATTTATTGTAGTATTTATTGTCTGGGCTTAGTTATAGCTGTGCTTCATGGGAAGATTTTCCAGATATTCTGAAGGACTTGGGTATTGTGATTTAATAAGTATGTACTTTAGGGAGCACCTCAAGCCCAGTAAAACTGTTTTCCTTTCAGATTCATAGAGGTACAGCCTCGATGGTCTTGGACAAGATCTGGGAGAATTCTCTGGTTTACCAGGCAGAGAGTTTTGTTCTTTTTCCTTATGTTCTCCCCAAAATATAGAGTCTCTGTCTTTTCTGAGCCACCTGAAGCTGGAGGTGAAATGACACAAGCACCATTGTTACCACCACCACTATGTGCTGGGTCACATTTGAAGCCAGCCCAGCAGTTGACAAACCTGAGAGAAACAAGAAATGGGGAAAGGATTCCCTATTTAATAAATGGTGCTGGGAAAATTGGCTAGCCGTAAGTAGAAAGCTGAAACTGGATCCTTTCCTTACTCCTTATACGAAGATTAATTCAAAATGGATTAGAGACTTAAATGTTAG
>NW_012116611.1:2541685-2569606 GCF_000951035.1 Colobus angolensis palliatus
TGAATTGATGGGTGCTGACGAGTTGATGGGTGCAGCACACCAACATTGCACAAGTATACATATGTAACAAACCTGCACGCTATGCACATGTACCCTAGAACTTAAAGTATAATAAAAAAAAAAAAAATGTTAAAAAAAAAAAAATTCACTCGCTTAAGAACCCACTTTGTGCTCTGCCCCCTTGTGGTCATGCTGGTACCTAAGTTGCTAGGCAAAGTTCCCTTTACTTTTTCCTCTGCTTTCTTCAAGCAGAAGGAGGTTTGTCCTATAGCCATTATAGCTGGTAATGTGCTGAGTCTTACATGAAGCCAGAAAGTCTAAGGGGCTAACCCAAGGCCCTCAATGTACTACCTGTGTATTGCGTCTGGTTATTTAGGGACCAAAGGCTCTTAAGTTAGCAGATGTGAATGCTGCCAGGGCTAGGTCCTTTCCATCAAGACAATGGGTTTCTTTCTGGCTCAGAGTGTGTCTAGAAATGTCTGGGAGCTAGGGCCTCAAATGTGGGCCTCACAACTCTGACCGATGCCTTATTTTGGTATGGCTGACGTGGCATCCAAGATGCAAGACAAAGTCCTCCCCACTCTTCCTTTACTCTTCCTTCTCCTTTCCTAAATCAGAAGGAAGGAGTCTTATTTAGAGCTGCAAGCTGTGCTATGTGGCCTGGGGCCAGGGGAGGGTGATGCTAGCACTCCCATGGCTGCCCCAGCTGGTGTCGGACTGTCAAATTGAGAGGTGAAGCCAGCTGGATTTTCTGTGTTGACTGGGGACTTGGAGAATTTTTCTATCTTACAAGAGGATTGTAAAACGCATTAATTAGTGCTCTGTAGCTAGCAAGGAGATTGCAAAATGCACCAATCATCACTCTGTAGCTAGCAAGGGGATTGTAAAATGCACCAATCAGCACTCTGTAAAATGCACCAATCAGCAGGATCCTAAAAGTAGCCAATTGCAGGAAGGATTGAAAAAAAAATGATACTCTGATAGGACAGAAATGGAACATGGGAGGGGACAAATAAGGGAATAAAAGCTGGCCACCCCAGCCAGCAGTGGCAACCCACTCAGGTCCTCTTCCACACTGTGGAAGCTTTGTTCTTTTGCTCTTCACAATAAATCTTGCTGCTGCTCACTCTTTGGGTCTGTGCTATCTTTAAGAGCTGTAGCAGTCATCATGAAGGTCTGCAGCTCCGTTCTTGAAGTCAATGAGACCATGAACCCTCTGGAAGGAACCAACTCCAGACACAAAATGGCCCCCCCACCAACCCCAGTCCACTTTATCTCGGCTTAGTTCTGCACTAGATGTAGCCTAAGAGTTGTAGTCATTATGCTCTAGACTGCCTTTCAAATTTACTTGGGGACACAGAGTGCTGTAGTTCTTTTCTGGTAAGGTTTCATGAACTCAAATTCAGACTGCTTAGATTGGGATTTCCCTCTGGCTAGGGCTGGTTTAAAAGTTCCCTCTCCGAATGGCCATCAGCTGAGTTTGTTCTGTTTTTTCTTTCTGCTCTTACAGGACAGCACCAAGTTCTATTCCCCACAATTGCTGTGTTATCCCTACACAAACGCCCAGACAGGCTTGCAGCAACAAGTTGCTGCTGCTGGATGTTGGGGAAGTGGTGGCATCGCAATTCTGCACTGTTTTTTCTATCTCTTTAGTGCCTTTTACAGTGATATAAAGTTAAAACCGGGTACCATGAGTGCTCACCTAATTTTCATTTCTTATGAAGGTGTTTTCTCTATGTAGATACTTATTAATTTCTTGTCCTTGCAGGGGGAATCATCTATTTTTGTCTGCCTGTCTTATTTCAGAAAGATAGGCTTCAAGCTTTGGGATTCCTTCCTCTACTTCATCTATTCTGTTATTAATACTTGTGATTGCATTGTTAAGTTCTTGTAATGTGCTTTTAGCTGTATCAGGTTGGTTATGTTCCTCTCTGTACTGGCTATTTTGGCAATCAGCTCACGCATTGTTCTATAATAACTTTTAGCTTCTTTGCATTGAGTTACAACATGCTTCTTTAGCTCAGTGAAGTTCATTTTTACCCACATTCTGAAGCCTACTTCTGTCAATTCAGCCATCTCAGCCTCATCCCAGTTCTGAGCCCTTCCTGCAGAGGTGTTGTGGTTATTTGGAGGAAAGGGGGTACTCTGGCTTTGGGGGCTTATCTACCTTCTGTTTTTGAGACTGCTTACCTTTGGATGGGTTTTTGTGGGGTTTTTTGTTGTGTGTTTGTTTGTTTTTCTTTTAACCATCTGGCCACTCTTCCACAGGGCTGCTGCAGTTTGCTGTGGGTCAGTCTGCTCTATATCTTAGTTGCCTATGTTTGTCCAGTACCTAGAGGTATCACTAGTGAATGCTGTGAAACAGCAAATATGGCCTTTTGCCATTGTCTCTGGAAGCTCTGTCCCAGGGGATACTGACCTGTTACCAGACTGAATGCACTTGTAGTAGGTGGGTAGAGACCCTGGTTGGGAAGTCTCACACAGTCAGGAGGAACAGGATCAAAAAACCCCTTAAAGATGCATTCTGGTTGCTTTTGCGGAGAGCAGCTGTGCTGTGTTGGGTATCCCTTTAGCCCCCAATAGGTTTGGCCTCACCAAGGCCAATAGGCTAGACTGGCTGAGATGCCCAAATAGCCAACATGGTGGTCTTCCCAGCCTTCTGGCACTCCACCCCAGAGAGAAATTAGCACTCCGTCAGCCTTAATACATGGACAGGGGTGGCCAGAAGTCCTGGGTGAGAAAACCCATACCACAAGAGGTGAACTGCAGTCCCATTTAAAAAAGCAGTCTGGTCATGCCTTGACAAAATAGCCATGTCATGCTGATGAACCAACTGTGACCCTATCAGCTTGGGTTCTTTAAAGTCCACAGGCTGGAATGGCTGAGTTGTCCAAACAATCAACCTGGCAGTCCAACCCTCTCCTTGAGTACTCTGTCCCAGGGAGAGATCAGAGCTCTGTCTATAGAATACATGTGAGTGGGGGTGGCTGGGGAGGCCCTGGCTGGGATGTCCCGCCCAGTGATGTATATTTATTTTATGTTCATTTGGTCTATACAGTGTTGTCCAAGTCTGTTTCCTTTTTAACTTTCTGTCTGGATATTCAATCAATTATTTCAAGTTTGGTATTAAAATCTCCTACAATTGTATTGCTATCTATTTCCCTTCAGATCTTTTAATGTTTGTTTTATACATGTAGATGCTCTGATACTGTGTAGAAATAAGTTTATAATTCTTGCATCTTCTTGATAAATTGATATTTTATTATTAACTTTCCTTCTTTATATGTATCTTTGACACTTTTTGACTTAACATCTCTTTCATCTGATGGAAATATAGCTATCCCTATGTTTTTGTTGTTGTTCTCATCTGTATAGCATATCATTTTCTATCACTTCACTTTCAGCCCGTGGGTGTCCTTGAATCCAAAGTGTATCTCTTCTAGGCAGCATATAGTTGGATCTTGTGTTTTTATCCATTCAGCGACTCTGTCTTTTCATGGGGGAGTTTAATTCATTTATGTTTACATTATTTTTGATAGGCAAAGACTTACTATTGCACTTTTGTTGTTTTTTTTTTTTCTGTCTTGCAATTATTCTGTTTCTCTTTCCGCCCTTACTGCTTTCTTTCCCTTTTTACTAATTTCTTGTAGTAATATGCATTAATTCCTTCCTCCTTTCTTTTGTGTATATTCTATATGTATTTTGTTTGTGATCACATGAAGCAACATAAAATATCTTGTAGTTGTCACCATCTAATATAAGCTAATAGCAAGTTAATGTCAATCACTTAAAAACTCTACACATTTACTTCTCTTTCTATACACTTTATGTTTTTGATGTCACAATTTGTATCTTTTATATTGTGTATCCACTAACACATTCCTGTTTTTATTGTTATTCTTAAGACTTTTGTCTTTTAAATTAATTTTATACTAAAATGAAAAGTGATTTACCCATTATCATTACATTATTATTACTACATTATTATGGTATTCTGTATTCACATATTTACCTTTACCAATGTGTTTCATACTTTCCTATGCTATCATATAATGTTCAGCATCCTTCATTTCAACTTGAATAACTCTTTTAGCATTTTTTGTAAGGCAGATCCATCCAGTGGCGATGAAGTCCTTCAGTTGTTTGTTCAGATATGTCTTCATCTCTCCTTCATTTTTGAAAGAGAGTTTTGCCAGGTATAGTATTCTTGATTGGCAGTTATTTTCCTTCAACACATTGAATATATTATCCTACTACCTTATGTCCTGAAAGGTTTATGCTGAGAAATCTGCTGATTGGCTATTGATGGTTTCTTTGTATATGACAAGTTGTTTGTCTCTTACGGAGTTCAAAATTCTCTCTCCTAGACTTTTTATAATGTGATTATAATGTGTCTTGGTGGAGAATGTGTTGTATACTTTGGGCTTTGCTAGTCTAGATGTCCAGTTCCCTCTTCAGATTTGGCAAATTTTTGGCCACTATTTCTTTAAATAGACTTTCCACACTTTCTCATTCTCTTTTCCTTGTGGAATTTCCTTAATGTATATATTTGTTTGATGGTGTTATATAATTTCTGTAGGCTTTCTCACTCTTTATTCTTCTTCTTCTTTGAATATTCTGGAAGCTTCTCAAACCTTTTCTATGGGTATGTTTTCTCTGTACTGCTGTGTGTAGATTTCTAATTAGAAGGGATTTACAGACTGATTTTTTTTCAGTAATTTGTAATCTCTTGCTCCCTCTGGTGTCTTCCTTTTGTACCATAGGCTGGAGACATGCTCCACTCCTCTTCCTTCTTGCCTTTGGAGAAACTACAATTACTGCACCATCTTTCAGTCTCACAGAGCCATACTGAGTACAGTAAGCCTTTTCCTTATTTCTTAGCTGCCCCTACTAAACTCTGAAAGTTCTATTACTGTTCTAGTTGAAGAAAGACAGAACATAACACATTGAGATTTGCACTGAAAGTCCAGGATGTTAGAGGCACACTTCACTCCTCTTTCCCTCCTGAGAAAGAAGCCTCAGGTTCTGTGACTTCTTTCAGTCTCGTAAAGCTGTGCTACATTGTAAGCCAAACACCCCCATTTTTTTGGTTATAATTGCCACTGGGCATCCAAGCTGTGCCAGCTCTTTTAGCACTATGTGCAGAGACAGACAGAAACTGTCTTGAGCCACACACCAAAAGGCTAGGAAATTGGAGACATACTTAATGCTCTAATTTTCCCCAAGGAGGAAGTTGCTTACAGAGGCAGTCTCTCTCACTGCTGAGCTGTGCTGGCTTAAGAAGGGGCTAATACAGATACATTAATATTGTTTTTCTTATTCATTTCAATGCAGCTGTTCTCAGTTTTGTGCTCATTTGGAGTACTGCAACTTCTTAACTAAATTATGATCTTCTCATAAAGGAGTTTTGGTCCACATATCATTGTTAAATCAGTGTTTTTGTGGAGAATGAGGACTGTGGCTACATACATATTCTACCATCTTGCTGACATTATTCCTTCTTAGTTAAGTTTTACCAAAATCTACATAAGGCAATGATCCATCAAGATGGATTCTTAAATTTCTCACATTGCCTCTACTGATTAGTCTATTAGAATATATAACCTTGTAAAAATTAATATTTCATAAATTCACTTTAGTAAATGAGGAAAATATATTTCAATTTAATTTAATTTAATTTGAATTAGGGATATATTTGGAAATACAATCCAAATTCAATTTAAAAAGAGAGAAGAAACTTTATCAAGGAGAATAAATTCCAGAAATTATCAGCACATTTTAATCAGAAAACTATATAAGAGAACATGGAACATTTTGCTGGTATTTAAATACAGGCATTGCATATAGTTATCTCATCAAGCTCCCAGTTATTTGCAATGAATTAACAACCAAATGACAGAGATATAAATTTTTTAAAGAATATTTTTGTAGGATTTTTTTCTAGTATAATTTTTATAATTATATTATCAAAGTAAAATCAATTAATTTATTGATTAAGACCCTTGAAAACCTTGTGTAATACTAGTGTTATTTTAGTGTTTACTTATTTAAAAGAGAGCATTACATTCTTTAAAGGCACAGGGAAGAAGAAAATATAAAGATATACATGTTAGAATGAGGAAGTCAGTTGCAAAATGAAGCATAGCATGATTCTATGAAGTGACAATCACTGGAGTTATTGATTATATTTTTTAAAAAAGAGATTTAATCCTTTTCCCATTTAGAAAAAAAAATGTGCAGCTTACTGTCAGCTGTCATTTAATTTTACATAAACGTGCTCTAAGGCTGAAGCAAATCTGACTTTCAATAGGAAAATAAAATATAATAACTGCTCTTGGAGTTATTTCTAAAGAGATCTAACATCAGAATTGTCTGAATCATCAGAATAATCTATTTCAGACAAATTGCACTCATCAAATGAATCTTCAGTCAACAATTGTTTAAGAATGATGATAACATCATGCATAGGAATGTTACATTTCCTGGGATTTGACATTTTTGGCAATCAAGAATTACCATATAATGTAAATGGAAATACCACTACTAAAAACAGAATGCTATAAATAGAACAATGTCTTTTGTTTTCAAAGCTGATATACTAGAGCTATGTGAAAGTAAAAATAAAAGCAAGATACTTTATGTCAAAATTATTTCATCGTAGTTGCTGCAGTCACAAGTGCCACCGGCGTGTATTCTCGGGGAAAACGTGAAAAGGAAAAGGATTAAATATGTTTAATGTTTTAGTATCACCTGTAAGTTTTAGCATTTGAGCATACACTTATCTGTATGTTGTAATCTAATGCAGTGTAGCTTATTTAGCGGTGAAATTCCCTACTGTTTAACTTTATAACAGTATTTCAATGTAAAGTGACTTAATTAAGCACATGACATTTAAAAATACTTTCATTTTTCATGAAGTTTTAATCAATACCATACTTAAAGGCCAGCTATTGTTCTTTCTCATGGACTAGATTTATTATTTTGTAATTTTAATAAAAATGCTTTATTTAAAATATGATGTTTCATTTCAAACCAGCAGGTTAAACTAATAATTTTCTCCATATTTGGTAAGTATTTTAAAAAATAAAACTATATCCATATATATGTGTATATAGAGAGAGTCCTTATAAAAAATATTGTCTTGAAAGATTCTGAATAATACTGCATACAGTTGATCAATTCGACATATTAACTAGTAAATAGTTATATAAAACCATCACAAGTCTAAAGATTTCATAACAGGATAGCCACATTACAGAAACTGTAGTTTTATGCTACTTTAGAAACACATCAAATAAAATAATTTTATAATGGTAAATACTCCATATAAATCATCAATTGCAGTTCATTTTATTTTTAAATAAACTTCATTTATCATTGAAGATTTTTATTTTTATAAAAACTGCTTTTAGTTGAAACAATAATTGTACATATTTACCGGGTCTAGAGTGACATTTCAAGACATATACAAGGTGTAACTAGGATATGCATTACTTCAAACATTATAATTTATTTGTTTGGGGAATATTTTAAAATCCTTTTGAGTATACTGTGTTTTTAAAGCTGTCTTCCTTGGCATATAAAGTTTGTTTCTTGTGTTTTACTGATTAAAATACAGGTACATGTAACGTATTTCATTTCAGCTTTCACGTATTACCTCAAATGTCGAAAACTACATGAAATAGAAAATACAATTTCTCTTTTTGGCTATCAAGGGTAACGAGTAAGGATGATCACCAACCTCATCAAAAATTATAGTTCCCAGTTATCATTGTTTCTATTAAAACAAGAGCTTCTGATTACTTTCCAATACACAGTATTGTCGAAATCCCACTGGAGGGGCAGACTCCAATTTTTATAATTACAACATGGATCTCCTTATAGGTTAATGTTAAAGAAGTTTTTATGTTATCACATTATGTCCCAAATTTTCAAACCAACACTATAAAGTCTCACAGATATTTAACTTATGGACCTTATCTGAAATGTTATCTTTTCAGTATTTCCAGGATCAGGTATTTTCAGTAGTTCATATTAACTCAGCTATTTGCTTTTTAGCCCTTCAAATTTAGTTAAATAGAAGTGAAATCCAAGATTTGCTGACTCTAAATATTAGTACGCACTTCTTTTTACAAACTTCATTCCCAGTACCTACATTAGAGTCTGTCTTTTCCCTAATACTGTTACCATTTCAGCCCACAGTGTTTTCCCTCTACTAAATTGTAAAATATCTATGTGTCTTGCTTTTTTCAAGTTTCCTTATATCACCTGTTTTTCCTGACTTCTGACCATCCTGGGTAATCTACTCTAGGTATATCTTCAATTTCAATTTCCCTCATTTAGAGGATAACTCTAACTAGACCTAAAACTGAAAATGTAATATGACTGGCAGAAAGTCCAATATATCATTATCACCTATACCAGCAGTCCCCAACGTTTTTGGCACCAGGGACTGGTTTCATGGAAGACAATTTTTCCATGGGTGGGGGATGTTGGAAGGGATGTTTTAGGGATGAAACTGTTCCACGTGAGATCATCAGGCATTAACTGGATTCTCATAAGGAGCGCACAACTAGGATCCCTTGCATGCGCAGTTCACAATAGGGTTCCTGCTCCTATGAGAATCTAATGCTGCTGCTGATCTGACAGGCGGCAGAGTTCAGAAAGTAACGCTCACTTCCCCACCACTCACCTCCTGCTGTGCAGCCTGGTTCCTATCAGCCCGCGGACCATAACTGGTCCATGGCCTGGGGGTTGCGGGCCCCTGACCAATACCCTGTCCTCACCCCTGTATCAGGAAACTTCTAGTAAAGAAGCTAAAGATTGTATTCGTGGATTTTGTTAGGCCTATTAAACGCTATTCGTTCATATTGTGATTGTGATCAACTGATCTGGTAAGACTTTTAACATTTGAACTGTTGATGACAAATTCTTCTATTTCAAATATTTAAAACCTGAACATCAGACTTTTCATTGAATCCTGTCACATCACTTTTTTATCGTAACATTCTAGGCTAGAAATAATATGAATAGTAACTGCTTCTCAATGCATGAGAATGTTTTACACTTTACAGAACAGTGGCACACGTGTTATTTCATTATATCACCAGCACTGCAAAGTAAGTTATGATTACTACCTCCTTTTAAATTAATAAGTTAATAAATGGAAGATTTTATATTCTCAGTTCTTCTCACTTCAGATCCAGTATGTCACTTCCATACCATGAAGCCTCTCCAGATAATTCCAGTCATTACACACACAAACATATGCCCATGCTGATTATCCTCCTAATTTTGTGGTGGCCACAAAATTGATTTACTTATGAATTTCTGTCTTATGTTAAAACAGTGAGGCGATTTTAAGTGTGCAAACTTAATCGCACACTTTAAATAGGTGAATTCTATGGCATGCTGATTATAGCTCAATACAGGTATTTAGAAAAAGCACATTGCCAGTGTTCTTGACAAACTGATTGGGTTTCTGAATCTAATATGTATTTGGAAAACAACTATTAGTTTGGATGTTATCATTGTTTTATTTCACCTGAAAAAATATTTAAAAACAACACTTGATGTTTTAAAGCATAATTTGAACTCTTGTTAGCCTTGGCTTCTGTAGACTAGAATTACTCATGGACAATGACACATTTTTGGATTTAAATGGGCATTAGTACTTCTTTAGCACTTATTCTATAAAATAACACTTCTGTAATCACGATAGTTAGGGTTATTATTGGATATGAGGAAATTTCCATTTGAAGGATTATAGCTCAAGACTTGTTTTAACATAGTTTCCATTTTTAAATTATATTCACTGAACTGCATAGGCATACCTACTATTACAAATAGGAAGTTAAATGTTTCCCTCCAAACTGATAACTGTTTCTTTTTTTTTTAGTTTTTTTTTAATTTTTTTTATTATACTTTAAGTTCTAGGGTACATGTGCATAACGTGCAGGTTTGTTACATATGTATACTTGTGCCATGTTGGTGTGCTGCACCCATCAACTCGTCAGCACCCATCAATTCATCATTTATATCAGGTATAACTCCCCAATGCAATCCCTCCCCCCTCCCCATGATAGGCCCCGGTGTGTGATGTTCTCCTTCCCGAGTCCAAGTGATCTCATTGTTCAGTTCCCACCTATGAGTGAGAACATGCGGTGTTTGGTTTTCTCTTCTTGTGATAGTTTGCTAAGAATGATGGTTTCCAGCTGCATTCATGTCCCTACAAAGGACGCAAACTCATCTTTTTTTATGGCTGCATAGTATTCCATGGTGTATATGTGCCACATTTTCTTAATCCAGTCTGTCACAGATGGACATTTGGGTTGATTCCAAGTCTTTGCTATTGTGAATAGTGCCGCAATTTGTCAATTTTGGCTTTTGCTGCTGTTGCTTTTGGTGTTTTAGACATGAAGTCCTTGCCCATGCCTATGTCCTGAATGGTACTACCTAGATTTTCTTCTAGGATTTTTATGGTATTAGGTCTAACATTTAAGTCTCTAATCCATCTTGAATTAATCTTCGTATAAGGAGTAAGGAAAGGATCCAGTTTCAGCTTTCTACTTATGGCTAGCCAATTTTCCCAGCACCATTTATTAAATAGGGAATCCTTTCCCCATTTCTTGTTTCTCTCAGGTTTTTTTTAGTTTTAAATAGACTTGGCTTTAAGAATAAGGTTAATTATTTAGCTATCTGTTGTCACAAAGAATAGCTTACATATTTAAATGACATTATTACATTTAGCATCCATTCTTCAGGATTTAAATGGACAATATTAAGTGATTCCATCTAATTACTAAAACCATTCAATACCTTCTGGTTATTAGCTTATTATGTTATATCTTTGAAGATAAAGACATGCTGAAATTATTTTAAGATTTTCCTTTATAATTTTTACACCAAAAATATTTGTATGGCTTAGCACATATAGCCAAGTATGTATTCAAATCATCAGGTATATAGTGAAACATTTTATTGAGCACAAATTTTTATAATATCTCTGGGTGTTTCTGCAGCACATTTCTATACAGGATTATGATTGTTCTCATACCAAGCAAAGTGAAATCAGTCTCTAAATCTTTACCACAGAAATTAAACACAACATTGGGTCTTTATTATTTAATCAACAACATACAATACTAATACTTCATATACTTATGCGTCCCATCAACTAAATTCCCATCCATCTATTCATTCTCTATCCCAAATTACCTTGTTCTATTTTCTTCATAAACTAGTCACTATGGAAATTATCTTGTTCACTTATTTGTTTATTTTTAGGTCTATTTTCCCTCACTTCAGCATATAACCTCCGCATGAGCTGAGATTCTACCTGTCTTTTTCACCTCTTAATCTCATTGTCTATATAGTGTTTCAAAATCAATTGGAGACCATTTGAAAAAGAAGAAAGAAAAAATTGTGGGCTATGCACTAGGTATAGTGAATTAGAATCTCTGGAAGTATGGCCCAGGGATCTGTGCGTTTTGAAAATTTCACCAAGTGATACTAATATAACAACTCCTCTGAATAGTTCTGGTTGTTGTTTAAAGGCCACTGGTCTAGGGCACATGCCAGTTGTAAATTCTGATTCTCCTAGCTCATCAAAAAGCAATAATCCTGCATTTCATAATGTTGTAACCCAAACAAATGCCTTTACTGAGTTTATGATTCAAATGTGGCCCTTAATTTTGATAAAAGAGGATTAAGAAAAACATTTGTATGAGAAACATTTGTCTCTTTTATGAGATTAACCAAATAAATTTTCCTTTGAATAACATAGTGGTCATTACTTTAATGAGTCAGCAAACCAATTCTTCTTTATCTTAATGGTAAGAAAAATTTGTCTCTCCCAATGAACTTGTATGCTTTCATTTCTTAAACAATTATATGACACAACATATTTTCCTTCTGCTTTAGCACATGACAATATCAAAATAAGTTTAATTATTCAACTATAGAAACTAGTTGATGCTAAATGCCAAGTAATTCACTCTTCCTTTCCATTATTTATTTGCTTGTTTCCAGACATTACATTTATAAATGTAAATCTGATTGCAATGCTTCTTCAGCATATATTAATATTTTCAGCTACCACAAATCCTATTTGAAAAAAGTGGACTATAAAATGATACAGAACTTTTTATATAAAACATTGAACATATGTCTTCTCATATCTATTCGGATGCATACAAGTGCATATTAGCTCATTAACAGAGAGAAAGAGAGAGAGAGATCTTTTCAGACAGCTTTGCACATTGAGTGCTTGTTTTGTTAAATAAGTGACTACATGTATAAACTAGTGATCAATTGCAATTTATACCTAAGGAAAGGAAGAAAGAGTAGACAATTTGTGAATTTTGTCTCTTTATGTGCTTTATTTTCCAATGACACTTTAAGTAATATTTTATACTTTATTTAAACTGTGTGAATGTGAAAGCTTTTGCAGAAACTAGTTCTTTGATATGAAATATAAGAACATGTAATTTTCTTGGTAAACACTTTCTTTACCAAGAACCACAGATATTCACATTAAACTGTTATTCTTGGAAACAGAAATGCAAACAGAATTTAAAATTATTGCTTGATTAGCTGTTATTTTTTATTTTTGGTAGTAGCAAGAGTTTGTTCCTTACCCTGTGTGTTCACCTGCCCCTTCAAGCCAAATAGCAGATTTTGTATTCTATTTTTCAGGATGTTATTGTGGGTTATTTATTTTTGAATTCCAGTGAACATATATTGTTAAGTGTGAAAAGAATAGCTTCACCGAAATAATCAACACTTTTCATACAGACATAAACATGACAAATAAATCAACAAATCCATTAGGGATAAATACACTAGTGAGAAAAATATCTCTACATCAACTGATTTTTCTGAGAAAATAAATGACAAATACTTCTGTTTCATAGGGGATGGATAAACTGTAGTAAAATCATAAACATAAAGGATAAGGATGAACACATAAAATATATAGGGAAAAATATAGGGAAAACTATGTTTCGGAAGCATTTAAGCATTTTTAAAATTAGAAACATTTTTACTGCTGTCATGATCCTATTTCATGCACTGATTTCTTGTCTAAATCAAATCAGTGAGCCACAAAATGTTCCACAACACTGAGGCCAAATGTTTCTTTATACAGTTAAATTATTTTCCCAGTAGCAGGCTTTGTGAAACAATGATGGTTTTCTATCTACTTGTCAAATAAAGTTGAGGATTTTCTAAAATGATCTTTATATTCTTTAAGTTTTGACAAAGTGGCAGGAAGATGTTAATCTTGGTATTTAAATCACCAAAAGAGTGGTTTGCGAGAATATTTTTGCTGTAGTAAGGTAAAAAGTTTAATGCAAAAAGGGATCATTTAATCTAGAAATTTAACAAGATTGATGGAAACTATATTCAATGTTCTAAAACTATAAAATTCATAAAAATTGATTAAAAATTTATTTATACACTACAGTTTAACCCTTGAAGCTCACAGAAGTATAATATATGGCAAACAGCAGAATATATTTCAGAGATAAATGAGTTGTCAGATTATAAAATATGTACCCTGAGAGTTGATACAGGTTTAAAATAAACAAGAGTTTGCTTAAATTACTACACAACCATCTCTAAGAATTAGGTTACTGAAATCTGATCATGGTACGTCTTTCTGATGCCTTTTTGAAAGGTGTTAATGAATCGCATGTTCCTACTAACTTAAGCACAAAATTGAAATGACAGCATTCATCACCAACAACATGCCACAATGTATCTTTCCTGATATATTGCCAAATTCCATTTAATCCCACCTCCCAAATATTTTCAAATCCTTGAACTTCTATACTTATTTCATCACCTATTTCATACACTTCACCTTCACATTGCCAATAAAATGATGTTTAGAAGTATGAGTCTAGTCACTCCATTGCCCTTTGTTAAAATGCTTCCCCTTTCCTTTGGGAAAATACTGAAAATAAATACTGTCTTCTAGAAACCCCTGATTAATCTCACCTAATTTGCTTGAATTCATATGATAACTCTCCTTCTTTTACTCTCTCTAGCTATACTTGGGTTAATTCTAAATCGATTTTTACTATGGAAAGTTCCAATGTATTCCTTTTGTCTTGGCATAATTACTGCGAGCAGCTCTCTTTCAGTCTAAAAAGTGTTCCTGTTTGGAAGATAAATGATATGGTCACTCTCAGTATACTTCTCTCAATTCCGTGAACCTGCCATGCTCTATCAGGTTCTTATGGTTCCCTCTGTCTAGAATGTTTGTTTCTATAATCCTCATTGAACTACCCTACTCATAGCAGGCAATCTCTATATATTTATCAACTAACTGGCCACTACAGATAACTGACATATGCCTATATACAGATTAAAACATTGTCCAAAGATTATGTAAACTACCACCTCTCTTTTGAAGCCTCTTTCTCAAATCTTCTAAAGTAGATAAAATAGCTCCTTCCTCTCAAATACATACATTTTGTACCTCTTATTATATTCTGTTTTTGTACTAATCTTCCCTTAAGATCATAAATTTCTTTAAGAAAGGGACCATGACTCACTTAGCCTGTTCTTTGAAACACATCTAATACATTACTTATCTAACACACTACTTTGAACATAATACACTTGTTCAATTTAAAAAAATTGTTATTGTGGTAAAATTCACACAACATGAAATTCACCACTTTAACCATTATCAAATGTAAAATACAATGGCTTTTAGGAAAGTCACAATGTTGTGCAGCCATCATCACCATTTATTTCCAAAACATTTTCACCACCTCAAAAGGAAACTCCATAACCAATAAACAGTTACTCCTCCTTCTTCTCTCTCCCTACCCTTGGGCAACCATTGATCTGCTTTCTGTCTCTTTATGTTCGTCTATTCCAGGTATATAGAAATAGAAATACACGACATGTGACCTTTTGTATCTGCTTTCATTCAATTAGCATAATGTTTTCAGGGCTTATCCACGTTTTAACATGTATGTATTTCATTCCTTTATATGGCTGAACAATATTTCTTAGTATTTACCACATATTGTTTATTCTTTCATTGGTTGAAAGAATTTCATTGATTTTGGTCAGCTCCACCTTTTGACTATTGTGAATAGTGCTGCTGTGAATATTCCTGTACACATTATTGTTTGAAAACCTATTTCAGTTATTTTGAGTATATACCTAGGAGTGAAATTGTTGGGTAATAAGGTAATTGTATATTTGGCTTTTTGAGGAGCTTCTAAACAGTTTTCTACAGTGGATTCACCATTTAAAATTCCCACCAGCAATACATGAGGGTTCCCATTTCTCTACATTGATGCCAATACTTGTTATTTACCTCTTTGGTTTCATTGTAGGCAGGCTAGTGGGTATAAATTGCTATTTCATTATGGTTTTGACTTGCATTTCCCTAACGACTAATGATGTTGAGCAGCTATTAAATGTGCTTCTTGCTCATTTGTATATCTTCGTTGAAGAAATGAATCCTTTGCCTATTTATGAACTGTATTATTTGTCTCTTAGCTGTTTACCTGTACATGTTCTTTATATATTCTAGACACAAGCCCTCTATCAGGTACATGATTTGCACGTATTTTTCCCCTTTTGTGGGTTATCTTTTTCATTCCCTTGATTGTATTCTCTGAAGCATAAAAAATTTATTTTGATGATTTCCAATTAATTGATGTTTTCTTTCTTTCTTGTACTTTTGGTGTCATATTTTAAAAAACGTGAAATTCAAAGTAATGAAAATGTTTGAGTTTTATAGTTTCAGCTCTTATATTCAGGTCTTTCATCCATTTTGAGATTTTTTTGTATGCTTTGAGCTAAGGATTCAACTTCATTCTTTTGCATGTGGAAATCCGGTTTTCCCAACACCGTTTATTGAAGAGACTATTCTTAACCCATTATAAAGTCTTAGCACACTTGTCAAAAATCAACTGACCATAGATGTATAGGTTTAGTTCTGAAGCTTCTTTTTTATTTTGTTGGTCTATATGTCTATCCTTATGAAAATATTACACGTTTGATTACTGTAAGCTTTTTATCCTTATGAAAGTACTATACATATTTGATTACTGTAGCTTTATTTTTGATTACTGTAGCTTTATACTAAGATTTGAAATCAGAATCTATGGGTCCTTGAACTTTGTTCTTCATTTTCAAGAATTTTTTGACTTTGCAAGGTCCCTTGCTATTATATCTAAAGTTTACAACTAGTGTTTCTATTTCTGAAAAAAAAAAAAAAAAAAAAAAGAAAAAGAAAAAAGCTGTAGGGATTTTGATAGCGATTGTATTGAACATGGAGATTGCTTCGGGGAGTATTGCCATCTGAAAAATATTAAGTCTTCCAATCCAGGAACACAGGATATCTTTTCATTAATCTACCTCTGCTTGAATTTCTTTTAGAAATGCATTTTTTATTATAATAACAATAAAACCCCATTTTTCTTCCCTTCTTAGCTCCAGATAATCACTATTATATTTTCTGCCTGTATTAATTTGACTTCTCTAGGTATACCATGTAAACGGAATCATACAAAATTTTCCTTTTTTGTATGGTTTATTTAACTTATCATAATTTCTTCAAAATTCATCCATGTTGTAACATGTATTAGAATTTCAGTTTTTGAAAAATAACCAGAGAGATTTTTAAAAAATAATTTCAACTTTTATTTTAGATTCAGGGAGTAAATGTGCAGGTCTGTCTCATGGGAACACTACGTGATGCTGAGTTTTGGGGTATGGATGATCCCATCACCCAGACAGCGAGCACAACACCCATTAGGCAGTCTCTCAGCTTTTACTCCCCTCCCTCCCTTCCCCCTCCAGAAGCCCCAGTATCCATTTCTCCCATATTTATGTTCGTATGTACTCAATGTTTAGCTCCCACTTAGAAGTGAGAACATGAGGTATTTAATTTTCTGTTTCTGCATTAATTCACTTAGAATAACAACTTCCAGCTGCATCTATGTTGCTGCAAAGGACATGATTTCCATTCTTTTTAAGGTTGAATAGTGTTCACTGTGTGTATATATAAATTGTTTATTCATTAATCAGTTGATGGATATTTGGGTTATTTCTACCTGTTGACTATTGTGAATAACACTGTTGCACAAATATCTACTTGTCCCTGCTTTCACTTCTTTGGGCATATACCCAGAATTATAATTGCTAGATCATGCCATCATTCTGTGTTAATTTTTCTGAGAAACTGCCTCATTGTTTTCCACAAAATACATTGCGTTGTATACATTGTAAACTCACCAGAAATGTACAAGGGTTCCAATTTCCCCACATTCCAATTAGTATTTGTCACTTTCTATTTTTTATTTGCTTGTTATGTTTTGTTTTGTTACAGTATCCATCATAATGAGCATGAGGTAATATCTCATCGAAGTTTCTGTCACCTATAATGTTATGATGTATGATGTTAGCTGCCCATTTTTCATAAATATCCTTTGCCAGGCTGAGGAAGATCCCCTCTAATCCTTAGTTCATTATTTTAATCATGAAAGGGTGCTAAATTTTGACAAATGCCTTTTTTTAACTTCTATTTTAAGTTCAGGGGTATAAGTGCAGGTTTGTTACATAGGTAAACATGTGTCATGGGGGTTTGTTGTACAGACTATTTCATCACCCAGGTATTAAGCCTACTACTTATGAGTTATTTTCTTGATCCTCTCCCTCTTCCCACCCTCCACCCTCCAAAATGCCTCATCGTGTGTTGTTCTCCTCTATGTGTCCATGTGTTCTCATGCCAAATGCTGTTTCTGCATAGAGATTGTAATGTTCTTTTTTCTTCATTATATTAATATGGCTTATTACATTGATTACTTTTTTAACATTGACCCAACTTTACCAGAATAAATTCTACTTGGTGGCAGTGTAAAATCCTTTTACTATGATGCTAGATTTGGTTTGCTAGTACAGACGCTCCCTTACTTAAAATGGTCTGACTTACGCTTTTTCAACTTTATGATGGTACAACAGTGATACATATTCAGTGGAAACTGTACTTCAAGTACCCATAAAACTATTTTATTTGTCACTTTTAGTACATTATTCAATAAATTACATGAGATATTCTTCACTTTATTATGAAATAGGTTTAATGTGAGATGATTTTGCCCAACTTTAGGCGAATGTAAATGTTCTGAGCACATTTAAGGTGGATTAGGCTAAGCTATGATTTTCAGCAGGTGAATTATTTGCATTTTCAACTAATGATATTTTCAGCTTATGATGAGTTTTTCATGACATAACTCCATTTTTTTTAGGCACATTTGCATTTTTTTCAATGATTTTCGTATCTATTTTCATGAGGGATGATTTGTATGTTTTCTTTTATTGTGAAGTCTTTGTCCGTTAACATAATAATGCTGACTTTATAGAACCAGCTGCGAAGTCTTCCCCCCTCTTCCATTTTTTGGAACAGTTTGAGAATGATTGATGTTGTATTATTTTTAAATGTTTGATAGAATTTACCAGTGAAGCAAAACGGTTCTGGCTTTTATTGTTGAAAGGGTTTATTTTATTTCACTTTAATTTACTTTAAGTTCTGGGATACACGTGCAGAATGCGCAGGTTTGTTACATAGGTATATGTGTGCCATGGTGGATTGCTGCACCTATTGACCTGCCCTCTAAGTTCTCTCCCCTTGCCCCCCACCCCACAACACGCCCTGGTGTGTGTTGTTCCCTTCAGTTGGGAGGTTTCTGATTAATAATTTGTCTTTAATTGTCATAAGCCATTTCAGATCTTTTATTGTTTTCTAGACGCAGTGTGTTATTTTGTGTGCTTTTAAAAATTTGTCCATCTCATCTAGGATACCTAATTTGTTGGTAAACAACTGTTTATAATCAACTTTTATAATTCTTTTTGTATCTGTAAGATCAGTAATAGTGTCCCCTAATTCATTTCTTTTCTTTTTTTTCTTCATTTTTTTGGCACAATCTCTGCTCACTGCAACCTCCGCCTCCAGAGTTCAAACAATTTTCATGCCTCAGCCTCCTGAGTTGAGTAGCTGGGATTACAGGCATGTGCCACCAAACCCAGATACGTTTTGTATTTTTAGTAGAGACAGCATTTCACCATGTTGGTCAGGCTGTTCTCAAATTCCTGGTCTCAAGCAATCCACCTGCCTCAGTCTCCCAAAATGCTGGGATTACAGACATGAGCCACCACACCCGACCCCCAATTCATTTCTGATTTTAGTGAGGCCTCTCATGTTAACTTGGTCAAGCTAGCTAAAGGTTTGCCAATTTTACTAGATCTTTTAAAGAAATAAATTTTAGTTCAATTGATTCTATTATTTTTCTACTCTATTTTTAATCTCCACTGTAATTCTTATTATTGTCTTTTTCTGCATGATTTGTCCTCTGTTTGCTCTTTTTTTATTACCTTAAGATGTAAAAATAGGTTATAATGTAAAATTTTATTCTTTTTCATGTAGGTGTTTATGGATATAAAATCACATCTAATCACTGTCTTCACTGCACCCCGTAAGTTTATTATGTGTGGTTTTTACATTCAGCTTGAAATATTTTCTAATTTTCCTTGTGGTTTCTTTGTTGACCCATTACTTGTTTAAATGTGAACTCTTTAATATCTAAATATTTGTGAATTTTTCAATTTTCTTTCTTTTCTTGATGTCTACTTTCATTCCTATATGGTCAGAGAAGAAACTTTTTGTATTTACATACTTTTACAATTTATTTGGACCTTCTTTATTGGTCTAATATATGGTTTTCCCTGGAGAATATTCCATGTGCACTTAAGAAGAATGTGTAATCTCCTGTTGTTGGATGGAGATTTCTACGTATGTCCGTTAGGTCTTGTCAGATTATAGTGTTGTTCAACTTCTTCATTTCTTTACATTTCTTCTGTATGATTGTTCTATTATTGAAAGCTGATATTGAAGTCTCCGAGTATTATTATTGAACTGTCTATCCTGCCCTACAATTCTATTTGTTTTTGCTTCATATGATTTGTTGCTGTGTTGTTGGCTATGTATGCTTTTTGATGGTTTAGTCCTTTATCAATATTTACTCTCTTTCTTTGTCTCTTAAATCCATTTTTGCTTTAAGGTCTATTTTTTCTGATATTAATATAACTACACCAGCTCTCTTTTGGCTACTATTTTCATTAAATATATTTTTACATTCTTTCACTTTCAACCTGTTTATGTCTTTGGTCTAAATGTGAATCTTTAGGTTTATTTATTTTTTCCTGAAGTTACTATTACGTTTGCAAATAACATCTTATATCCTATTATTTTAAACTGATGGTAATTTAACTCTAATTGAAAAATAAAGAAACTAAAAAATAAGTAAGGAAAAAACTAATAAAAATTCTACACTTCAACTTCATCACACTCCCCACCCCCCCCCGCTTTTTAACTTGTTTCATTTCAATTTACATATTATCATACTACCTATATCTTAAAATGTTGTTGCAGTTATTATTGATAGGTTTGTCTTTTATCTTCATACTCAAGATGAGTAGTTTACACACCACAATTACAGTGTTATACTATTCTGTATTTGTCAGTGTACTTACTATTACCACTGACTTTTGTATCCCTGGATGAATACGTGTTGCTCATGAATGTCCTTTTCTTTTGTACTGCAGAACTTTTAACAGGTTGAGTTCTGTCCTTTTAGCAGGAAGAATTCATCAACATCAGATCTTTCAGGGCAGGTCTGATGCTGATGAACTCCTTCAGCTTTAGTTTGTCTAAGAAAGTCTGTCTATGCTTTTGCTTGTCTAGGAAAGTCACGTGCCAGACATATTAAGAATCCCTCATGTGTTATTTGTATGTTTTTCCTTGCTGCTTTGAGCATTCTTTCTTTTTCCATGACCTTTGGGAGTTTGATTCTTAAATGTCTTCGGGTAATCTTATTTTGGTTAGATCTGCTTGGTGTTCTATAATCTCCTTGTACTTGAATACTAGTATCTTTCTCTGGTTTGGAAAGTTATCTACTATTAGCTCTTCAAATAAACTTTCTACCCTTATCTCTCTGCCTCCTTTTTAAGGCCAGTAACTTACATTTGCCCTTGTAGGTGTGCTTCATTCCATTTTTTTTTTGTCTCCTTTGACTGTGTATTTTCAAGTAGCCTGTCTTCAAGCTCACTCGTTCTTTCTTCTGCTTGATCAATTCTACTGTTGAGAGACTCTGATGCATTCTTCAGTTTATCAATTGAATTTTTCAGCTCTGGAATTTCTGCTTGATTTTTAATTATTTAACTTACTTTGTTAAATTTGTCTGGTAGCACTCTGAATTTCTTCTCTGTGTAATCTTGAATTTCATTGACCATTTCAAACAGTTATTTTGAATTATCTCTCTAAAAGGTCACACATCTCTTTCACCCCTGGATTGATCACTGCTATCTTATTTAGTTTTTGTTTTTATTTTTGATGAGGTCATGTGTTCCTGGATGGTCTTGATCCTTCTTTTAAATGTTTTTCAATGTCTGGGCATTGAAAATTAGGTATTTATTCTAATCTTCACAATTTGGACTTGTGTGCTCTTGTCCTTCTTGAGAAGAATTTTTTTTCAGTTATTCAAAGGGAATTGAGCATTGTAATCTAAGACTTTGATCACTGCAGCCATACCTGTATTAGGAACATCCCATGCTCAGTAACTGTGACTTGCAGACTCATAGAGGTACCTACTTGGGGGTCTTGGTTAAAATCAGGGATAATTGCCTGGATTACCAGGCAAAGTCACTTGTTCTCTTTCCTTACTTTTTCCCAAGCAAATTGAGCCTCTTTCTCTGTGCTGAGCTGCCTGGAATTGAGGAGGGTGTGATACAAGCACTCTCATGGCATTCACCACTGGAACTATGTTGGTTCACAACTGAAGCCAGCACACTATTTGGTTTCACCCAAGGATTGTGATAACTAGTGCCTGTCTACTGCTAATGTTTATTCAGGACCCAAGGGCTCTCTAGCCAGCAGGTGGTGACTATTGCCAGGCATGTGTCTTTCCCTTCAGGGCAGTAGAGTCACTTCTGTCCCAGGGTGTGTCTAGAGATGGCACGTGGGAGCTGGGGCATGGAATCAGGAACTTTAGGAATATACTGTGTACTTTGTTTTACTGTGGCTGAACTGGTACCCAATTTGAAAGACATTTTTTTTTTTTTTACTCTTTTCAAGTAGGAGTCTCACCACATGATCACCACTGTCCCTGTCCCATGGATACTACTACCTGGCATTCCCTGGTGTTTATTCAAGGCCCAAGGGTTTTTTAGTCAGCAGGTAGTGACTCCTGCCAGGCCTGGATCTTTCCCTTCAGGGGAGCAGGTTCCCTTCTGGCCCACATTTGGTCTATAAATGCCATCAAGGAGTCAAGGCCTGGAACTGGTGATCTTAAGAGTTTGCTTGTTGATTTATTTTACTGTACTGAGCTGGTACCCAAGTGAAAAGCCAAAGTCCTTTGTATTCTTCCCTCTCTTTTTCTCAAGAAGAAATCTCTCCCAATGGCTACTACAGCTGGAAATGTGCTAGGTCACACTGTGGCTGAGCTGGTACTCAAGGTGAAAGCAAAAGTCCCTTTTTCCTTCCCTCTCCTTTCCTCAAGCAGACATCTCTTCCAAGGGCCACCACAGCTGAGAATGTGCTAGGTCACAACTGAAACCAATATGGCACTGGGTCTCATCCAAGTCCCATGGTGATTACTACCTAGCTATCATTGATGTTGATTCAAGGCTGAAGGGTTCTTTAGTCAGCAAGTGATAAAACCTGCCAGGACTGGCTCCTTCCCCTTGGAGCAGCAGGTTTTCTTGATGCCCAGGGTGGATCTAGAAATGCTGTCTGGGAGGTGGGGCCTGGAATGGGGTACTTAGGGCTCTGCTTGGTGATTTATTTTACTGTAGCTCAACTGGTCTCCAGATTGCGAGATAAAGTTCTCTACTTTTCTCTTTCCCTACCTCAAGCATAAGGAGTCTCTCCCACAGCTGCAAGCAGCACTGCCTGAAGTTGCAGGAGGGGTGACACAAGCACTCCTTTGGCTGCTCCAGATCTCACTGGGTTGCATCCACCCAAGTCCACTGGCTGTGAGCCCAGAAAAGCAGCAGGACTTGCCCAGGAACTACAGTCTTTGTGACTTAGACTGCTTTTCAAATTTATTTAGGATCCCACAGCACTTTAGCCTGCAATGCTGGGGCTAGCCGTAACTCAAGTTCCAGTCTAATCACTGGTTTAAGCGCAAGTGCTCCCTCTATGGACCCAGTGTAAATTCTGCCTTGTGTTGATTTTTGCTGTGACAGGTCAGCACTGTGTTCCAATGTGAAGTCCTACCTTTGCTTTCCCCCACCCAAGCACGTAGATTATCCTTGCCCCAATGTGGCAGCGCGGAGCAACAGGGGCGGGTAGTATAGACAATTTAAGACTGTCTCTCCTGCCCTCTTCAGTGGCTCCTTTCTTGATATGAAGTGAAAACCAGGTGCTGTGGTAACTCACCTGGTTTTGGTTCGTACTAAGGTGCTTTCTTGTGTGAAGAGTTGTTTAACTTGGTGTTCCTGCAGGGGAGGTGAGACCATCATTGGAGGTTCTGTTCAGCTATCTAGCTCCAAGGTCTTATTCATTTTTACCAAGACCAATGTCCTGAATCAGTTTCCCTACTTTTTTTTCTAGCAGTTTCATAATTTCAGGTTTTACGTTTTGGTCTGTAATCCATTTTGATTTTATTTTTATATATGGTGATAGATAGTAGGCTAGTTTCATTCTTCTGTATATGGATATCTAGTGAAATCAGGATTTTAAAGGAATATCAGCACTTACATGTTTATTGTAGCATAATTTACAAATATGGCAACAATCTAAATAATCAGGTACAATTAATAAAGAGACTCTAGTTTACACATATAAAAATTTTGTTAAGAATTAAAATGAAATATATCCTGTTATATGTGACAAAAGCGTGAATACACCTAGAGTGCATTATGTTAAGTGAAATTAGCCAGTCACAGCAAGATATGCTACATGATTCCACTTATATAAGGTATTTAAAATAGTCAGACTCATAGAAACGGGGAGTAGATTGCTGGTTGCCAGGAAGTGGGAGTGGGGACAATGGAGAATTGCTATTAATTGGGTATAAAATCTCAGTTATATAAGAATAATAAGTTACAGAGATCTGCTAGACAACATCGTGCCTAAAGTTGACAAAAGGCTATATTGTGCACTTAAAAATTTCTTAAAAGGGTAGATCTCATATTAAGTGTTCTTGCCATTATACAAAACAATCAACTGACAACATATGAAACATTGTATCAGCAGCCTTCAAATGAAAACATTCTTCTTGAAAGCAGTAGCAGAGAGGCTACAGCTATTTGTGTCTTAACAAAGAACAATTATTGCCTTGCAAAAGAGGAAGTAATCTCCAAAAATAAATGTGGAAAATAGCTACACGGATAAGGGTAGAATATTTGAACCATGAGGTATTTTTCTAGTACTCCTTAAATTACGCTCTGCCTACTTAAAAGATACAACAATGAGTTTTAAGGAAAGATAGAAGCATTATCGTCACAGGCTTTAAAACCAAATGCTGGTTGCCAAAACTCCTTTAGCTATTTGGACCTTATCTTAGCATAAACATTTCTCCTATATATACAGAGGAACAACTAGCTACTTATGAAATTACTAGTTACTTAATTATTGCCCAAAGGAAAATATGTCTCACACATATAAACACACTATTCATCAATAGTTTACACATTGAGACTAAGGGTACAGTTTTTATAAGAAATTGTTTTTTATAATTTACAGAATACATTATCTATAACTTATTGGATATAGTGTTATTATACTACTGTATACAAAATCTACCATCATCTATGGCTTATTGGATATAATACTGTTGTAGCACTTATTATCTTCCATCTTAGATTACAGTTATTCGTATACAAATTTTATGTTATATACTAGAGTGTAAACCACTTAAAAGCAGTTGTTTTATACATCTTTCTCTGTGTCAAGGTGTCTTGCATGTATTATGCATTCTAAATGTTTATTGAATTCATTAATAGAGTAGTTGTTTTGGGGAATTTTTACTTTTAAGTGTGGTGGTTCTCTAAATATGAGAAGAATTTGCAGCAGTACACTTTCTTGGTTTTTATTTACTGTGTTGTATAAGTGCAAAAATCTTGCAGTCAGAATGATTTTACCTTCTTTAACAATAGTGGAAGCATCTTGATATATAAAATTGAATCCAGAGTGTCAAATCAAAACACTGCTGTAAAGTAAGCAAGATTGAGCCGACGGGAAGATACAAAGCTCAAAGACTCACAACTAAGGCTGTCAACATAACAGGATTTGCATGGTTTTCTGTTGTAGAAAACATTGCCTTCAGGTCTCACAAAATGCTTCCAGAACAGGTATTGATAAACTACGGCTAGTGGGCCAAATCCAGTCACTCATCAATTGTGTAGGGTTTGTGGGCTAATAATGGACTTCACATTTTTATATGGTTAAAATAAAAAGAGGTAAATAGACAATTGTACAACTCAAAATTCAATGTCCATGAATGTGGTTTTATTGGGACCCTGTCACACTTACTCGTGTATGTGTTATCCATGGCTGCTTTCAATAAAAACTCAAAGTTAAGTGCTTGTAACGGAGACCTTATCAGTTGTAAATCCTGAAATATATACTCTTTGTCCCTTTAGAGATGTTTACCTACTACCGTTCCACATCATGCATTGCAATCATGCTTCACAATGTGCTTCTATAATATCCAACAAAGACTTGAAAGTTTTTATTACCCTATTTTAAAATATTTTCTCAGTTTGTTTTTACCACAATCCAAGTAAGACAATGATGTATCAAATGGATTCTCAAATTTCTCTATCCACTCCTTGGATTACTAGAAAATGTTAGTTTCTAAGCTTTACTATTCCAGAAATCCACTTTAGGAAATGAGGGAAGGATGTTTCTAATTGACTGGATTATGGAGACATGTGGAAATCTCTGCAAATGAGAAGTTAAATGAAAGGATAAAAAATGATTTATAGCTCTTATGAAATAGTTAACTGAGTCAATAAACATTGACTAAGTAATTAGAAGGCAGTTTGTTTGTTTGTTTGTTTGTTTTTTGAGATGGAGTCTCACTCTGTCGCCCAGGCTGGAGTACAGTGGCGTGATCTCAGCTCACTGCAACTTAAGACGTAGTTTTAATCACCTCTAAGCAACTATGCTTAATTAAATATACACGTAATAATACATTACCATATAAGATGATTGAGGTGTGATAAAATTATTCAAAAATATGAAATAATAATGTTAATATTTATTGAACATATATATGCGAGCCACTTTTCCAAAACCTTTGCATTTATTCCCTCAGTTATTCTTCCACACAGTCATATAACATAGGTGCATGTACTGTCCTCATTTTACAAAGGAGAGAAACTGAGGCTTAAAGAGGTTAAATAGATCACTCAGGTCACAACAGCAAATAAATGGCAGAACTGGCATTTGAACTCAGTTATTCTGATTCTAGAATGCAACTTATTGTGCCTGTTTAGATAGGGTGTGATAGCAAAATGCCCTAGAACGAAAACACATTTTTACTTGGGGTAGACACGGGGCCATAAATAGCTTTTATGTAGAAAACCAAGAAACAGTAAGGCCCAAAGTGGCTCATCATCTTTAAGTGATTTCTTAGACAAGATGGGGAATTTTCAAGACATCTGTGGATTTCCTAGGCTTTTAGAGGCCCTGTAGTTTCAAGTTTCAATTTGAGTCCTTGAGACAATTCCTAATGACCAATAGAAGGGATGGCTCCACATGCCCAGAGGGAATGCTCCCTTATGGCACAAAGTGTCTATTGGGATGAAGAAAGAGGACTGTGATCCCTTCCTAATTCAAATTTATATTCATGTACCCAACAAATATTTTCACAGTAACTTTTAAAACAGTATCTGTCACATTTCAAAATAACTCTTAAAACCATATCTATCACATTTTAAAATACTGAGTATTCCCGTTAATTTATTTTTAAAACTGGTGCTTTGGGAAATGTGAATATAAATAAAACAGAAATAGAAGATTGAGGCAAAAAAAAGAAAACAATAAACATTTTAGGTTGGTAAGCGTGACATAAAGATTAATTACATTGTTAATATCAAGTAATTGATTTGTTCTTTTAGCATATGAGACATCTCATCAGAGTACTGTTTCATTCCCATTCATTTCATAAAAGAGATTATGTCTGGTATTTTGAGCAGATTGATTACAAACTGACATAGAAAATAATGATTCTTCTAAAGAGAACAAACCATAAACCACAGTCAGACGTTGCTGCTATCCTTAAAAATTGTCAATTATTATCTATAGTTGGAGCAAGCAGAATAAGGAAAATCAAAAGACAAGAAGAAAACTGTCTTGTATTTGCCATAGCAGCAAAAGAATTTCTATTCACTGGAAACACAATCTCAGTTATTAAAGAAGAATAACGTGGGGTGGGGGGGTGGCGGAGCAAGATGGCCGAATAGGAACACCTCCAGTCTCCAGAAGACCGGTGATTTCTGCATTTTCAACTGAGTTACTGGGGTCATCTCACTAGGGAGTGCCAGACAATCGGTGCTGGTCAGCGGCTGCAGCCCGACCAGCGAGAGCTGAAGCAGGGCGAGGCATCGCCTCACCTGGGAAGCACAAGGGGGAAGGGAATCCCATTTCCTAGCCAGGGAAACTGAGACACACAACACCTGGAAAATCGGGTAACTCCCACCCCAATACTGTGCTTTAAGCAAACGGGCACACCAGGAAAATATATCCCACACCTGGCCGGGAGGGTTCCACGCCCACGGAGCCTCCCTCCTTGCTAACACAGCAGTCTGAGATCTAACTGCAAGGCAGCAGCGAGGCTGGGGGAGGGGCACCCGCCATTGCTGAGGCTTAAGTAGGTAAACAAA
>NW_012116611.1:2575061-2596742 GCF_000951035.1 Colobus angolensis palliatus
CGAGTTGATGGGTGCAGCACACCAACATGGCACAAGTATACATATGTAACAAACCTGCATGTTATGCACATGTACCCTAGAACTTAAAGTATAATAATAAAAAAAAAAAAGAATAAGCTCAGGCCTGACTTTTCAGTGATATCTAAATCAATCACAGATCTTGACTGAAAACGTAATCCTGACAAATGTGAATTGCTGCTTTTCAGTCACAGTTTATTCTAAAATCAACCAAGTATATTTTTTAATGGTATATAATTTTACATGTTTTGTAGATCAAGTTTATTTTCTCATGGTTATTTCTACTTTGTCAGTATCTAGGCTGTCCTTATGGATCCTCTACTCGTCTGTTCAAAGTGTAAGATTGGCTGGATTGCCTGGAAAGTATTCAGTGAAACCAATTGTCAGTCACAATAAAGTCCATCAGGCTTTCCCCTTCCTTTTTGGATACTTGGTTTCTATTAGTGTCCTTTCATTATCAAAAAAATGCTGCATGATCAAATACAGTTGCATATATAAAGAAGACTGACTAGGAAAAGAGGTAACTTCCTCTGCCATGTGATATAGTAGATAGCAATTTCTCAGAATCTCAGGATGGTTCTCAAAGAAGTCTAATGTGAAGCGATTTAGGTTTTAAAAACGCAAGTTGTTATTTGACACCTTAGTATTATTTCAATGAAGTTACAATTATTTTTAAATGAGTCCAATAAAACAGCCCTACAAAACATTGTATCTTCAGGAAAATTAGCCACAAATGTGACATGTGTGAGTGTATGTGTCTGTGTATCCATTTAAGAACAAGGAAGATAGATTTTTAGAACAGAAACTCTTTTTAACCATTGTAGAGGCCACTGTTAATGAGAAAGTGATATTAGAATTAAGATATTCTCATATTGAGGTTTACCTATATATGAAGACATCCGGTACCTAGAATGCAAAAATTGGTATTTGTCTGAAGTTTGTATTTGGGAATAATCATATCGTGTTCAGATTTCAAAGCTCACAACTACTTTGGTCAGGCAATTATATAAATATAAATTAATATATTTATAAATAAAAATGAAATACTTAATATAAAACTTTTAGTAAATGTTTCATTATTGATTGATAACATTTGAATTAAATTGAGTCAAAATATGATCATTGTATTCTTATTTCTTTATTTGCATTTTGTAAAACTTAAGAATGTGAATATATTGATTTCTATTTTTTGTTTCAAGTCCATCCTCCACAAACACCTGCCGAATATACTACAGACCACCAGAGAGCTAGCCACATTATCAAAGTCAAAACTGAATATCATCATTTCCTAATATTTATTTATTTTTAATTGTTGTGGATACACAGTAGTTGCACATATTTAGTGTGAACATGAGAAGTTTTGTTACAGGCATGCAATGTGAAATAAGCACATCTTAGAGAATGGAGTGTCCATCCTCTCAAGCATTTATCCTTTGAGTTGCAAATACTCCAAATACATTCTTTAAGTTATTTTAAAATATACAATTAAGTTATGAACTATAGTCACCCTATTATGCTATCAGATAGTAGTTGTTATTCATTCTCTCTATTTTTTTGTACCCACTAACCATCTGTACCTCCCCCGGATCTCCCACTATCCTTCCCAGCCTCTGGTAACCATCCTTTTACTCTCTATGTCCATGAGTTCCACTGATTTAATTTTTAGCTCCTATATATATAACAGTTACATATATATATGAAAATAACATATATATGTGTATATATATAAAAATAAGAGTTTCTTTATCCACTTGTTGATTGATGGACATTTGGGTTCATTCCATAATTTTGCAATCGCAAACAGTGCTGCTATAAACATGCATGTGCAAGTATCTTTTTCGAATAATAACGTCTTTTCCTCTGGGTAGATACCAAGTAGTGGAATTGCTAGATAAAATTGTAGTTCTTCTTTTAGTTCTTTAAGGAATCTCCACACTGTTTTCCATAGTGGCTAGCCAATTATCCCAGCAACATTTGTTGAAAAGGGTGTCCCTTCCCCACTTTACATTTTTGTTTACTTTGTGGAAGATCAGTTGGCTGTAAATATTTTGATTTATTTCTGGATTCTCTCTTCTGGTTCATTGGTCTATGTGTCTATTTTTATACCAGTATCATGTTGTTTTGGTGACTATGGCCTTATAGTATAGTTTGAAATCAGGTAGTGTGATGACACAAGATTTTTATTTTTGTTTGTTTGTTTGTTTATTTATTTATTTATTTATTTATGCTTAGCCTTGCTTTGGCTATGCAGACTCTTCTTTGGTTCCCTATGAACTTTCAAATTGTTTTCTCTAATTCTGTAAAGAATGACGGTGGTATTTTGATGGGGATTGTATTGAATTTGTAGATTGCTTTTGGCAGTATGGTCATTTTCGCAATATTGATTCTACCCATCTGTGAGCATGGGATATGTTTTGATTTGTTTGTGTCACCTATGATTTCTTTCAGAAGTGTTTTGTAGTTTTCCTTGTAGAGGTCTTCTGGTTAGGCATATTCCTAAGTTTATTTTATTATTATTATTTTTTTTGCAGCTATTGTAAAAGGGGTTGAGTTATTGATTTGATTCTCTGCTTGGTCACTGTTGGTGTTAGAAGAGGTACTGACTTGTGTACATTAATCTTGTATCTGGAAACTTTGTTGAATTATTTTATGATTTTTGGAGCTTTCTGGAGGAGTCTTTAGGGTTTTAGAGTTGAGGTGAATGATTATATCGTCAGAAAACAGTGACAGTTTGACTTCCTCTTTACCAGTTTGGATGTCTTTTATTTTTTTCTCTTGTCTGATTGCTTCAATCATATTATTTGTTATTGGTCGGCTCAGGTTTTGAATTTTTTCCTGGTTAAATCCTGGTAGGTTGTATCTGTCTAGGAATTTGACCATTTCTTCTGTATTTTCCAATTTATTGGCAGTTACTGTCCCATAGCAGCCATTAATGATCCTTTGAATTTCTGCAGCATCAGTTGTAATATGTAGCTTTTATTTTTGATTTTATTTATTTGGATCTTCTCTATTTTTCTTAGTCTGGATAAAAATTTGTCAATTGTGTTTAACTTTCCAAAAAATCTTCTTGTTGTTTCATTGATCTTTTGTATTATTTTCTTCATTTCAATTTTATCTCTAATGTCATCTTTATTATTTTTTTCTAATAATTTTGGATTTGGTTTTCTTTTCTTTCCTAGTTCTTCAAGATGCATCTTTAGATTGTTTATGTGAAGACTTTCCTCTTTTTTTATGTAGACAGTTAAAGCTATAAACTTTCCTCTGACTACTGCTTTTTCTGTATCCTAGAGGTTTTAATATGCTGTGTTTCCACTATTATTTTTGTCTATTTCTGTTTTAGTTTCCTTATAAATTTCCTCATTAACTCACTGGTCATTCAGGAGCATATTGTTTAATTTCCATGTGCTTGTGTAATTATCAAAATTCCTCTTGTTATTAAATTCTACTTTTAATGCATTATTTTCAGAGAAGATTCTTTGTATTGTTTAAAATTTTCAACGTGTGAAGACTTATTTTGTGACCTAACATATAGTCTATCCTTGAGAATAATCCATGTGATAAAAAAAAAAATGCACGTTCTGCAGCTCTTGGATGAAATTGTGTCTAAATATGCATTAGATCCATTCGGTTTATAGTGCAGATAAAGTTTAATGTTTCTTTGTTGACATTCTGTCTGGAAAATCTATCCAATGCTGAACATTGGGTGTTGAAGTTTTTAGCTATTATTATGTTGAGGCTTATCTCTTTCTTAAGCTCTAATAATATTTCCTTTATAAATCTGGGTGCTACCATTTTGGATGCATATATATTTAAAATTGCTATTATGTATCTTTTTTCTAAATTGATCATTTTATCATTAAGTAGTGACTTTCTTTTTTTCTTCTTATAGTTTCTGTCTTTAATTCTATTTTGTCTGATATAAGTATAGCAACTCCTGCTCTTTTTTGGTTTCCATTGGCATGGGATATTCTTCTCTATCCCTTTATTTTCAGTCCATGTGTGTCTTTATAAGTGAAATATGTTTCTTATAGGCAAAAGATCAATGCACCATTTTTTCATCCATTCATTCAGTCTATGTCTTTTGATTGGATAGTTTAGTCCATTTACATTCAATGTTATTATTAATAAGTAAAGACTTACTTCTGCTATTTTGTTATTAGTTTCCTGGTTGTTTTGTGATCTTCTCTCTCTCTTTTTTCTTTTTTCCTTTCCTTCTTGTCTTCCTCAAGTGAAGACTATTTTCTCTGGTGATAGATTCTTGTTTTTATTTTTTTATGAATCTATTGTATGTTTTTTTGGTTTGAGGTTACCATGAGACTTGTAAATATTATCTTTATAACATTATGTTAACCTGATAACAACTTCACACCGTTTTCGTGAATAAATCAAATTGAAAATGAATTTAAACCCACCTTAACTTCATCCCCCAACTTTTTAACTTCTTATTGTTTCTATTTATATCTTATTGTACAGATTATGTCTTGAGAAGTTGTAGCTATTATTTTTGATTAGTTAAGCATTTGGTCTATTTAGAATAAAAGTTGTTTACACAACACAGTTACAGTGTTATAATATTCTGTGTTTTTTTTATGTACTTACTGTTACCAGTAAGGTTTGTACCTTTAGGTGATTATTTATTGCTCATTAATCTCGCTTTTTGTTTGTTTGTTTCTTTTCCTGAAGTAACTTCCTTTAGCATTTCTTGTAGACATGTCTGGTGCCAAGGGAAATCTTCAGCTTTTGTTTGTGTGAGAATGTCTTTATTTCTTTTTTATGTTTGAAGGACATATTCACCAGATATACTATTCTAGGGTAAAAGTTTCTTCATTCAGCACTTTAAATATGCCATGCTACTCTCTCCTGGCCTTTAAAATTTCCACGGAAGAATCTGCTGCCAGATATATTGGAGTTCCATTGTATGTTATTTGTTTCTTTGGCTGTTTTTAGGATACATTCTTCATACTTGACCTTTGGGAGTCTGGTTTTTAAATGCCTTGAGGTAGTCTTATTTGTGTTATATGCTTGGTGTTCTGTAACCTTCTTATACTTGGATATTGGAAAGTTTTCTCCAGGTTTGAGAATTTCTCTGTAATTACCTTTTTGATTAAACTTTCTACCTCATCTCTACCTCTACCTTTTCTTTAAGGTGAATAACTTTAAAATCTGCCCTTTTAAATTTATTCTCTAAATCTTTTGTACATGATTACTTTTTTGTTGTTGTTGTTTGCTTGTTCTGTTTTGTTTGAGATGGAGTCTCACTCTGTCATCCAGGCTGGAGTGCAGTGCGATCTCGGCTTCCTGCAACTCCGCCTCCCGGGTTCACGCCATTCTCCTGCCTCAGCCTCCTGAGTAGCTCGACTATAGGCCTCTGCTACCACGCCCAACTAATTTTTTGTATTTTTAGTAGAGACGGGGTTTCACCGTGTTAGCCAGGATGGTCTCCATCTCCTGACCTCGTGATCCACCTGCCTCGGCCTCCCAAAGTGCTAGGATTACAGGTGTGAGCCAACGCACCCAGCCAATTCTTTGTTTTGTTATTGTTGTTTGTTTTTTGTTTTTAATTTGGTCTCTGTTTTAGTCTGTTTTCACATGTCTGTAAAGAACTGCTCAAGACTGGGTAATTTACAAATAAAAGAGGTTTAATTCAATCACAGTTCTGCATGGCTGAGGAGGCCTCAGAAAACCTACATTCATGGTGAAAGGGGAAGCAGGCACCTCTTAAACTGCAGCAGGCCAGAGAACATGTATAAGAAGCAAAGGGGGAAGAGCCACTTATAAAACAATCAGATCTTCTGGGAACTCACTCACTGTCACAAGAACAGCATGGAAAAAAACCACCCCATAATCCAGTCACCTCCCACCAGGTCCCTCCCTCAACACTTGGGGATTACTAATCAAGATGAGATTTCGGTGGGGACATAAAGCCAAACCATATTATTCTGCCCACGCTCCATCCAAATCTCATGTCTGAAACTAACTGTGCCTTCCCAACAGTACCCCGATTCTTAACTATTTCCGGCGTTAACAGAAAAGTCTAAGTCTAAAGTCTCACCTGAGTCAAGGTAAGTCCCTTCCATCTAGGATCCTGTAAAATCAAAAACAATTTATGTACTTCCAAGATACAATAGAAGTATAGGCATTGAATAAATACTCCCCTTGCAAATGGAAGAAATTGGCCAGAACAAAGGGGCTACAGGCCCCATGCAAGTCTGAAATCCAGCAGGGAAGTCATTAAACCTTAAAGCTCAAAAACAATCTCCTTTGACTCCCTGTCTCACATCCAGGGAACGTTGATGCAAAGGGTGGGCTCCCACATCCTTGAGCAGCTGCACCCTTGTGGCTTTGCAGGGTACAGCCCTTAGTCCTGGCTGCTTTCACAGCTGGTGTTGAGTGTCTGTGGCTTTTCCAGGTACATGGTGCAACCTGTTGGTGGATCTACCATTCTGTTGTCTGGAGGACTGTGTCCCTCTTCTCACAGATCCACTAGCCAGTGCCCCAATGGGGACTCTGTGTGGGGGCTCCAATCCCACATTTTTCCTTTGCACTGCCCTGACAGAGGTTCTCCATGAGGGCTTTCTCCCTGCAGCAGACCTCTGCCTGAACATCCACGTGTTTCCATACGTCCTCTGAAATCTAGGCGGAGTTTACTAAGCCTGAGTTTTTGACTTCTGTGCACCCGCAGGCCCAACACCACTGAAAAGCCACCAAGGCTTGGGGCTTACACCCTCTAAAGCAATGGCCTGAGCTGTACATTGGCCCATTTTAGCCATGGATTAAATCCAGGGCACCAAGTCGTCAGGCTCCACAAAGCAGCAAGACATTGTACCCAGCCCATGAAACAATTTTTTCCTCATATGCCTCTGGTTCTTTCATGGGAGGGGCTACTGTAAAGCCTTCTGACATGCCTAGAGACATTTTCCCCATTGTCTTGGCGATTAATGTTTGGCTCCTCATTACTTATGTAAATTTTTGCAGCCAGCTTGGATTTCTCCCCAGCAAATAGGTTTTTTTTTTTTTCTATTCCATAGTCAGGCTGCAAATTTTCCAAACTTTTATGCTCTGCTTCCCCTTTAAACGTAAGTTCCAATTTCAGATCATCTCTCTCAAGTTCAAAGTTCCACAGATCTCTAAGGCATAGGTAAAATGCTGCCTGTCTCTTTGCTAAAGCATAACAAGAGTCACCTTTACACCGGTTCCCAATACGTTCTTCATCGCATCTGAGACCACCTCAGCCTGGACTTCATTGCTCACATCACTGTCAGCATTTTGGTCAAAACCACTCAAGTCTCTAGGAAGTTCCAAACTTTCACACATCTTCCAGTCTTCTTCTGAGCCCTCCAAACTGTTCCAACCTCTGCCTGTTACCCAGTTCCAAAGCCACGTCCACATTTTTGGGTATCTTTATGACAGTACCTCACTCTGCAGCACAAATTTACTTTCTTAGCCCATTTTTACACTGCTATAAGGAACTACCAGAGACTGGGTAATTTATGAAGAAAAGTGGTTTAATGGACTCACAGTTCTGAATAGCTGGGAAGACCTCAATAAACTTACAATCATGTCAGAGGGGGAGGCAGGCACGTCTTACATGGCAGCAGCCGAGAGGGCATGTGTAGGAAGCAAAGGGAGGACAGCTCCTTATAAAACCATCAGATCTCATGAAAACGCATTCACTGTCATAGGAATAGCATGGGAAAATTGCCCCCAATATCTAATCACCTCCCACCAGGCCCTTCCCTCAACACTTGGGGATTCCAATTTGAGATGAGATTTTGGTGAGGACACAAGGCCAAACAATATCAGTCGCCTCTGACTGTGTATTTTCAAATAGTCTGTCCTCAAGCTAACTATTCATTTTCTGCTTCTTTCTGCTACTAAATAACCCAGACATTCTTCAGTATGCCAATTGCATTTTCAGCTGCATAATTTATGCTTGATTCTTTTTAATTATTTTAATACCTGCTAAATGCATGTGCTAGAATTCTGAATTCATTTTCTTTGTTATCTTGAATTTCTTTGAGTTTCATCAACACAGCTATTTTGAATTCTCTGTCTGAAATATCACATGTCTTTCTCCAAGATTTAGTCACTAGTGCCATATTTAGTTCATTTTAGTGCCATATATAGTTCATTTGGTGTTTTCATGTTTTCCTGAATGCCATTGATCCTACTATATGTTTTTTGGTGTCTGAGCATTTAAGGGTTATGTATTTATTGTTGTTTTCACTGACTGGGCTAATTTGTAGCCTTCCTTCTTGGAAGTGCTTTCCAGATATTTAAAAAAAAAAAGATATTTAAAAGCATGTTGGTGTTATGATGTAAGCTATGTCTGCTTTGGTGTGGGACCCCTTAAGCCCTGTAATGCTGTGGTTCTGGAAGACTCATAGAGGTACTGCCTTGATGGTCTTACACTAGATCCAGGAGAATTCTATTACCAGGCAGAGACTCTTGTTGTATTTTCTTACTTTCTCCCAAATATACAGTCTCTTTCTCTATTCTGAGCCACTGAAAGCTTGGTGTGGACATACACAAATACCCTTGTGACCACCATCACTATAACTTTACTGGGTCAGACTGAAAGCCAGCACAGCACTGGGTCTCACCCAAGGCCCACTGTAACTATTTCCTGGTTACTGCCTATGTTCTTTCAAGGACTTGACTTGAAAGACAGCCAAGCTTGTGTCTTCCCCTTCAAGGCAGTAAGGTCCCCCAGGTCCCAGGTAGGTCCAGGAGTGCCGTCTGGTTGACAGGGACTACAGTTGAAACTCTTAGACACAGACTTTGTATTTTACTGTATTGTGGCTGAGCTGGCACTCAAAACACAAGACATAGCTCTTCCCACTGTTCCCTCCCCTTTCCAAAGCAGAGGAACCTCACCCTGTAGCCACCACTACCCCTGGCCACAAGGTATACTGCCAGACTAGCACCAATGTTCTCTTAAGGCTCAAGGTCTCTTATGTCAGCTTGTGGTGAGTGCTCCCTGGCTTGTGACTCAAACTTCAAGGCAGTGGGCTCCCCTCTGGCCTAGGGCAGGTCCAGAAATGCCATCTAAAAGTCAAGTCTTGAAATCAGGGGCCCCAAGGATCCACATGGTGTTTCACTCTCCCTCCTCTGCTGATATTGATACCTTAAGTCAAGAAGTCTCAGAGGCATACCTAGATCATGGACGTAGTTAGTACCTGAGTATCACTGCTGGCTTATTCAGGGCTGAAGGACTCTTCGCTTAGCAGATGATGAACGATGGCATGGCTGTGTCCTTTCCTTCAAGGCAGCAGGTTTCCTTCTGGTCCAGGGTGTGTTTAGAAATGCCATCTTGGAGGTAGGGACTGGAATTGGTTCTCATAATTCTGACTGATGCCCTATCCTGCTGTGGCGGAACTGGTGTCCAAGATTCAAGACAAAGTCCTCCCTATTCTTCCCTGTCCTTTCCTCAACTAGAAGAAAGGGTCTCTTTTGGAGCTAGGAGCTCTTCAGCCTTGGGTTTGAAGAGGGGTGACGCCAGCATTCCCTTGGCTGCCCCAGCTCTTGTCTCAGTAGGGCGTATACCTCCCAGTCCACTCTCTCTGATCCTAGTTCTGCCCTAGGATTCACCTATGAGTTGCAGTCCTTATGGCCTAGACTGCCTTTCAAGTTTAGAGACTGAGAGCACTTTGGCCTCTTGTGGCAATGTTTGTGGACCCTAGTTCAGACCCCTGGGGTTGATGATTCCCCTCTGACTAGGGCTGGTTTAAATGCTCCCTCTGTGGATGGGCATCAGCTGAGTTTGGTCTGGGTTTCCTTTGTACTCTAAAAAAACAACAGCGAGTTCAATGCCTTACATTTGCTGTGTTCTCCCTTCCCCAGCACCCAGAGAAGCTCTCTGCACCATGCCACCACTGCTGGGTGTTGGGGAGGGGATGGCATCTCAGATTCACAGCTATTTTTTTCCATCCCTTCAGTGCCTCTTTTGTGTACACGAAATTAAAAGCAGGTATTGTGAGTGCTTACCTGATTTTTGGTTCTTATGAAGGTGCTTTTTGTGGGTATATAGTTGTTAACTTGGGGGGGACCATTGGTGGAACTTTCCATTCTACCATCTTGCTCTGCCTCCCCTTTATTTTCCCCAAACTGAATATTAAATATAATAATGTTCTGCTGTATTAGTCCATTCTCACACTACTTTGAAGATTTTATCTGAAACTAGGTAATTCATAAACAAAAGAGGTTTAATTGACTCACAGATCCAAATGGCTGGGAGGCCTCAGGAGTCTTACAATCATAGTGGAAAGCAAAGGGGCAGCAGACACCTTCTTCACAAGGCGGCAGGAGAATTAGAGAGTGCAGGGGAAACTGCCACTTTTAAATCACCAGATCTCCCGATAGCTCGCTCACTATCATAAGAACAGTGTGGGGGAAACCACCCCCATAATCCAGTCACCTCCCACTAGGTTGCTCCCTCGACACAAAGAGATTACATTTCCAGATGAGATTTGGATGGGGACGTTGAACCAAACAATATCATTCTGCCTCTGGCTCCTTCCAAATCTCATGTCCTTTTCACATTTCAAAACCAGTCATGCCTTCCCAACAGTCCCCCACAGTCTTAACTCATTCCAGCATTAACCCAAAAGTCCAAGTTCAAAGTCTCATCTGAGACAAGGCAAATCCCTTCCGCCTAAGAGCCTGTAAAATCAAAAGCAAGTTAGTGACTTCCAAGATACAATGAGGCTGCAGTCATTGAGTAAATGTTCCCATTCCAAATGGGAGAAACTGGCCAAAACAAATGGGCCACATGCCCCATGCGTGTCCAAAACACAGCTGGGCTGTCATTAGATTTTAAAGCTCCAAAGTAATATTTTTTGTCTTTATGTCTCACATCAAGGGCATGCTGATGCAAGGGCTGGCCTCCCAAGGCTGCACAGTGCAGCAGGGTCCTGGGCCTCGTCCACAGAACAATTTTTCCCTCCCAGGCCTCCAGGTCTGGGATGAGAGGGGCTGCCACAAATATCTCTGACATGCCCAGAAGTCATTGTCCTCATTGTCTTAGCTATTAATATTCAGTTCCTTGTTTCTTTTGTAAATTTCTGTAGCAGGCTTAAATTTCTTCCCAGAAAATGGGTTTCTTTTCTATCATATGGCCAGGCTGCAAATTTTCCAACTTTTATGCTCTGCTTCCCTTTTTTTTTTGAGACGGAGTCTCGCTCTGTCGCCCAGGCTGGAGTGCAGTGGCCCGATCTCGGCTCACTGCAAGCTCCGCCTCCCAGGTTTACGCCATTCTCCTACCTCAGCCTCCCGAATAGCTGGGACTACAGGTGCCTGCCACCTCGCCCGGCTAGTTTTTTGTATTTTTTAGTAGAGATGGGGTTTCACCGTGTTAGCCAGGATGGTCTCGATCTCCTGACCTTGTGATCCGCCCATCTCGGCCTCCCAAAGTGCTGGGATTACAGGCTTGAGCCACCGCGCCGGGTCGCTCTGCTTCCCTTTTAAACATAAGTTCAAATTTTAAATCATCTCTTTGTGAACACATACAACTGTAAGCTTTCAGGAAAAGCAAGATCACCTCTTGAAAGCTTTGCTACTTAGAAAATTATTCTGCCAGATACCCTAAATCATCTCTCTCAAGTTCAAAGTTCCACAGATCTCTAGGGCAAGAGCAAAAAAAAAAAGCTGCTAGTTTCTTTGCTAAAGCACAGCAAGCTTGACTTTTGCTCTGGTTCCCAGTAAGTTCTGCATCTCCATCTGGGACTACCTCAGCCTGGACTTCGTTGCTCACATTACTATCAGCGTTTCAAAATGATTCAACAAGTCTCTAGGAAGTTCCAAACCTTCCCTCATCTTCCTATCTTTACCTGAGACCTCCAAACTGTTCCAAGCTCCGCCTGTTACCAAATTCCAAAGTCGCTCCCACATTTTCAGGTTATCTTTATAGCAATGTCCCACTACCAGTACAAATGATCTGTATTAGTCCATTCTAACACTGCTATAAAGATACTATCAGAGACTGGGCAATTCATAAACAAAAGAGATTTAATTGACTCACAGTTCTGCATGGGTGGGCAGGTCTCAGGAAACTTACAGTCATGGTGGAAGGTGAAAGGGAAGCAAGCACCTTCTTCACAAGGTGGCAGGAGAGACAGCGAGAACGCAGAGGAAACTGCCCCTTTTCTTTCTTTTTTTTTTTTTAAATGGAATGTCTCTTTGTCACCCAGGCTGGAGTGCAGTGGCACAATCTCGGCTCACCACAACCTCTGCCTCCCAGGTTCAAGTGATTCTCCTGCCTCAGCCTCCTGAGTAGCTGGGACTACAGGAATGCACCAGCACGCCCAGCTGATTTTTTGTATTTTTAGTAGAGACGGGATTTCATCATGTTGGCCAAGATGGTCTCGATCTCTTGATCTCTTGATCCACCGGTCTCTGCCTCCCAAAGTGCTGGGATTAGAGGCGTGAGCCACTGTGCCGAGCCAAAACTGCCACTTTTAAACCATCAGATCTCATGAGAACAACCTCACTATCACGAGAACAGCATGGGGGAAACTGCCCCCATAATCCAATCACCTCCCAGCGGGTCCCTCCCTCAACACACAGGGATTGCAATTCCAGATGAGAGTTGGGTGGGGACTCAGAGCCAAATCATAGCAGCTGCATAATAATGTTTCCGTCAACAGTGGACTGCATATATGACAGTGGTTCCCTGAGATTATAATGAAGCCAAAAAATTCTTATCATCTAGTGATATCATAGCTGTCATAATGTCATAATGAAACACATTACTCAAATGTTTGTGATAGTGTTGGTGTAAACAAACACTACACTGCCAGTTGTATAACTATATAGCACATACAATTAATTATATATAATATTTGGTAAGGGTAATAATGATGTTACTGGCTTTTATATATATATATACTATATTATACTTTTTGTCATTATTGTAGAGCTTATTCCTTTATTCCTTATTAAAAATAGTTAACTCTAAAGCAGTTTCAGGCAGGGCCTTCAGTAGTTATTCCAGAAGAAGGCAATGTTGTCATAAGAGATACAGCTCCATGTGTATGCTTGCCCCAAAGACCTTCCAGTGATACAAGATGTGGAGGTGGGAGACAGCGATATTGATTATACTGATTCTGTGTAGGTCTAGGATTATGTGCGCGTTTGTGCTTTCGTTTTTCAAAAAAATGTTGAAAAGTGAAAATAAAAGTTTAAAAAACAGAAAAATACTTATGGAAGAAGGATATAACAATATTTCTCACAGCTGTAGAATGTATTTGTGTTTCAAGGTGTATAATTACAAACATCAAAAAGTTAAAAATACAAAGTTAAAAAATATATAAAGTAAAATAATATAAAAGTTAAAAATATAAAGTAAAAAAGTTACAGTAAGCTATAATTAATTATTGAAAACATTTAAATTAATTTAGTGTAGCCTAGGTGTACAGTGTTTATAATGTCTACAGCAGCATACAGTAATATAGTAGGCCTTCACAGTCACTCACCACTCAATCACTAACCCACCTAGAACAACGTCCAGTCCTGCAAGCTTCATTTATGTCAAGTGCCCTATGCAGTTGTACCCTTCTTTTATCTTTGATGTCATATTTTCACCGTACTTTTTATGTTTAGACATGCAAATATGTACCATTGTGCTACAACTGCCTACAATGTTCAGTGCAGTAATATCATATACAAGTTTGTAGCTAATATAATATACCATATAGCCTACATGTGTAGACTAGCCCATCTTGGTTTGTAAATACACTGTCCTGTTCAGACAAAGACAAAATTGCCCAACAACACATTTCTAAAACTGTATTCCCATTGTTAAGTGACACATGACTGTAATAAGAAAATGGCTCTTCATAGATGGAGATAAGGGTGAAAGGATTGACTAATCAGTTTATCAGGGAAGAAGTTTACTAAATAGAGTAATGCTGGATGTTAGGATGTGCATTATTATTATTTGTCATTAAGTACAGGATTGTTACTTTCCAGCACAACAGATGTTCTCATCAGATGTTGGTATCTCATCAGATGTTGGTAATAGCCATTACCAGAACACTGTCATAATGTGAGTTTTTGATGCAAAAAAATTACATATATATATAATAATAATCCTAGAGAAATACCAAGTTATAAAAAAGTAATAAAAACAAGTTATTCAGTATTTCTGAAGCCCAGAATAAATAACTAGTCAAAAAATCGGATGCATTGAGTAAAAAATAATGAAAAACTTACCAAGAATATTTTTAAGTAGAAAAAATTAAGTTACCTTCTAGATAAGAAGAAGACATTAAAGGAACTTTAGACCCTGGGGAGAAAAACAGGGTATATTTTGTATTTTAAAATAATGATCACAAAAAGGTTGAATAGAGGAAAAAAAACAGTTTTGCGTCCTCTTTACCACCTCTCATAAAGTGCAGCAGATACTGCAAAATGATGAAAAGCTTCAGGAGTGAAAGATTTTAGAAATACTAGCACGGCAACAGTCTAAAACAAAAATGGCACAAATGTCTTAACCATTTTATATACTGTATGTTATACTGCATATATAATATACAGAATCTAATTTGTATATTTCTGATTTCTTTGGGATTTGCTAATTTCATGAACATTACGAATTATTTTATCTTCTATGCAGTACTTCCTTTTCAAATGTTAATGTGTATTTTAGCCATAAATATTCATAAAATTAAAAAGATGAAAAGCTTTATATTTTTCTTAACTTAGTATTTGCCAAGTCTATGTTCCTGAATTAAATGTGAGAAAATGAAATGGTTTCGACAACAATGTCCAGCAAGTGAAGCAATTCAAATATAAGATTACGTTCGGTTTTGAGGTCTGTGATATTGTTTCTCTAAATTTCCAAGTTTTCTAACAATAAATTCTCGAAGTTTAAGAGAAGGAAGGTGAAGGATTGAAAATGAAGGATATGGAGATAAGTGAAGCTCATGGTAAAAATTGCACGAATAATATACAGTGGCAGAATTTGAGACTTTTCTTTAAATCTTGCCACAGGGTTCCAGGAAGCTACCACAAAATAAAGTTCTTAATAAAAATGTGAGCTCCAATTGGGATTTCCCATGGTGACTGGTAGGAATGGAATTTACTAAACTTCCAAAGAAAGTTTTCTAATTTAATTAGACATTCTGAATATAGTAATACATCTCTAAAAATTAATTACCACTTTTTCCAAAGACATTTCTGTTACCCTAAATTGTTTTACCTGTGTTAATAAAATTAACACTAAAAAACAAAAATTAGTGGAATAATTATAATAGCTTTCAAACACAAATACCAGTAATCCTCATAGTTCATACTCAGATATTTAGGCACAACCTTTATAACATGGTCAGTTTCAATGCAACCCTGACATTATGACATAGTCGTCCCTAACATATATAGGCTCAGAATAACATCCCCTTTTGATTCATATGGACTTCTGTTACACCCTGGAGACACTTTCTTGAAGTAAACCTACAGCTGAGATGCCTCTCCATGTATCAATTCTTACTTCTGTTCATCCCATATTAGGAAAGGAACTAAAATAATGAAGAAAGAAGCAGTTAAGAAAGGGAGAAAGAGAAAAGCTCAGACTTTGGAAAATAATAGGAGTTTCGATGTTGTCTATGCCAAGCATAAAATGAAGATCTGAAGTGAGATTCTCAACCTTTTTATTCATGCGTTAGTATGTGGCATTAAGTACAGGATTGTTGCTTTCCAGCACACCAGATTCACATACAGTTAAATGCGTGCCCTATAAAGCATTTCTTAATAAAATACCAAATAAGTGATTTGAGCTTGCCTTCTTCTCAATTCTTAAAATGCTTGACATTAATTATAAGTACCATATCCATATAAAAATTTCCAATATCCCTCTTTTTCAGGCCGTGTGATCTTAGTTTTTATCAAATGAGAAGAATGAGATTATAGCTACTGGCATAGATAACTAAAGAAACAGGAGGAGATTTTTAAAAACTTAAGTAAAATTTAAAGGAAATATTTTCATATTTATGTTAACTAAGTTTCATTTAAGCATTTCATTAGTAAACCAAAACATATTTAGTTAGTTGTACCTTGATAACAGGGCATGGTTTTTGAAAGTGTGGTCTTTTCTAAGAAGTGTGTATGTATATGTGTATCTATATCTATATAACTACCTATCTATATATATTTATATAAAACGTGTTAAATAGTACTGAAACTTTGAGGTGACTGTCATCGAATCACTGTTGTAATTTCCATTTAAAATTGAAAACATAAAATCAGAACATTAATATAAAAATAAAATAATTTGAAGAAAACATTCTTTAGAATTCAAATTAATATTATAAATAAACAATGTGTTTTATTATATCTTCTTGATTTAGTCAAACAGTCGATGTGTTTTCAAAAAACACATTTCTCCAAGCCAATGATCTCTTAGTTTCCACATATTAACTAAGGCAAAAAGGCAGGGGAAACATCAAGCTATCTTTATATTTATGTTAAATGCACTTCATTATTTTCCAGCATTGTAGATGCAACCTTGGCTATAGCAGTTCTCTTAGTGAGCATTGTTCTTTGTTCTTAGATACACATTTAAAACATAGACAATTATAGACAAATATAAACAATTATTATTCAACAAATCAGTAGCAATTCTGTTTATATTTATTTGTTAATCATAAACTAATGTTTGTGATACAATATGAAAAGTAAATATAGATATTTAAGCTGTTTTTCAAAAACTTATAAATTAAATTTTAATATTATATAACAATGAAGCTACTTAAGAATGATTTAATCAACCACTTATACAGTTCTTTCTTAAATTAATCTTAGGAGAGCTATTATATTTTTTCTTCAAAATGAAAATATAATGACATACTATATATTAAGTTTGCACAGAATATCCCCCCACTTGCACTTTCTTCACATTTTTTTCAGATTTGTATTTTCACTAAATGACTAATATTCTCATAGCCCTGTAAACTTTTATGCTATGCTACAATGGCAAAAGAAAATTATTTTATACAAGGGAAAATATCTATTACTTGAGCCTCAGTGGCAGCAGTATCAGCTATTTCATAATTTTTTATGTTTTGGCAAGTATTCTCTTCTCTTTTAATGACCTAAAATTTAGTGGAACAAGTAAATTGTATTCATTTATTTTTGCAAGCTGCTTTTAATACAAAGGTAAAAAATACATGATAGCCACACCCTTAGTAGCATATAGCTGTCAAGGTAAGACTAACTAAATTATCTAGAGGGACGACAAAGGGAATTTCAAGAATCTTACGTCGTTTCTGACAATTTGGCTTAAAGAAGAGAAAAATTGCAAGGTAACTTTAAAAGTCATCATAGAAATTTTTACATATTTATATTTATCATCAGGTTTATACTGCTGAAGGGAGAGTAAGAGGATAGGGCCGAATTTTTTTTAGGGTAATTGTTGGCTAGGTTTCAGAGAACTTGTCAGGAGTATTCAAATTAACTCCTTATTTCTTGAACAAAGTTGCAAAATTGATCCACTTCAAAATGGTAACAGTTTAAATGGGAATTCATTTGGTTCTCGATTACCCAAATGTATTAGTTCGTTCTTGCATTGCTATAAAGAAGTATCTGAGACCGAGTAATTTATAAAGAGAAGAAGTTTAATTGGCTCATGGTTCTGCAGGATGTACGAGAGGCATAATGCTGGCATCTGCTTAGCTTCTAGGAGGCCTCAAAAAACTTAACAATCATGGCAGGTGAAGGAGTAGGCACCGCACATGGTTGGAGAAGGAGTAAAAGAGAGGGGGAGGTGCTACACACTTTTATCAACCAGAGCTCACTGTCATGAGAACAGCACCAAAAAGATGGTGCTAAACTATTCATATGAAACTACCCCCATGATCCAATCCTCCCACCATGCCCCTCTCCCAGCATTGGAGATAACAATTTGACATGAGATTTAGCCGGGCGCGGTGGCTCAAGCCTGTAATCCCAGCACTTTGGGAGGCCGAGACGGGCGGATCACGAGGTCAGGAGATCGAGACCATCCTGGCTAACATGGTGAAACCCCGTCTCTACTAAAAAATACAAAAAACTAGCCGGGCGAGGTGGCGGGCGCCTGTAGTCCCAGCTACTGGGGAGGCTGAGACAGGAGAATGGCGGGAACCCAGGAGGCGGAGCTTGCAGTGAGCTGAGATCCGGCCACTGCACTCCAGCCTGGGCAACAGAGCAAGACTCCGTCTCAAAAAAAAAAAAAAAAAACATGAGATTTGGGCAGAAACACAGATCGAAACCATATCACAAAACAACTAATAAATAGAAGCTGAAAGACCAGATGAATCCCCAACCAGAGACCCTGTTGCCTTGCTGTTGAACTGAGAGTATAGAAAAGCTCCCAGGTGCTAATAGATAATTTACAGAGTATAATCGTTGCTCCTGAGTTGGCTGAATATTTTAGATATTTTCTGCAAAGAGTGGAACAAGATGATTTAACTATTTTTAGGATACTAAGGTTTGTAAAATGTCCTAATTTGATACGGTAGTTATAGGATTTAAAGTGGCACAATTATTTCACCTATTTAACTCCAAATAATTTTGTGATCAGTCTAATCTAAGCATTTTCTAATATCTTCAGCTATCATGATGATGGAACATTCATAATTTTATCAGAAGGAAGGAGTAAAATATGCTGCTGTGAGAAGCCAGGCATTAGGAAATTTGGCTTATAGTCCCAGTTTTGCCACCAGTTAGGTGTGGTCATTCTTTATAAGTCCCTTCTACTTCTAAAATGCTAATATATCTGTAAATATGCGATTATTATAAGGTCAATTCAATGGAAGTAGAAAGGATGAAAAAAATTCAGAGCAAATATTTTCTTCATCCTCAGATATGCACTAGTTGTGAAATTATAGCATATGTACTTGTTCTAATCATTTGTAGCAAGTTCAAGTGTATATACAATACTTAATGTAGAAATAAAAGGAAATCTTGATCAGGTGCAAGAAGTATACAAATTGCTACCAAACTTTCTTCTCCACTTTATTAAGATCATACAAGTGCTTCTGAACGGTGATTATTTAACATATTAAATATCTTAATCAGATTCATAATTTGTAAAGAAGGGCTTAATTTTTCATCCCATTTTCCACCGTCTATTCTTGCATTAAACTTTCTACATTTGCATTTCAAGAGATCTTGAATCATTAACCCTACTTCCATCTTAGTTATCCTGAATAGCTTCTATACTGTTAAACACCAGGTGATTCATGCCAAGTTGCTGTTTTGTAATTACTCTTAAAGCTTTTATGAGTGGTTGTATTTTTTTATTCCAACTTTATTATGAACCCCTTCAGGGAAGGATCTCCATTTCTATTTCTTTGCCATCCTTGCACATAACATGTAGGAGGGGTGGAAGGTTAAATTAATGCTGTTGATTCTATTGTTTTTAAGCATCCACCTGGTCAACATGTGGGAACTTGTAAGTCACAGATTCAAGTCTTACATTTATTTCTTTCACGTTTACCATTATCAATGTATCAAGTGTTAGGTTTCTGTAAGAATCCTGATAAACTGGGCTGTCAGGAGTTAATAAAGTGGTTTTGTTTTGTTTTGTTTTGTTTTTAAGTTTGGTTCCTGAGTCAATATTACCTGAGAAATCTGTTAAACATTCAAATTCCTATGTTCTACCCCTAAACCAATAAGTCAAATTCTGTGGTAATGGATAGTGAATAACTACATTTTTAATGAGCTCCCTACATAATTATTGGGCATAGTGAAGTCCAAGGTCTTATTTAGCAATGTCAGGAAAGAGAATTGCCCCAGGAGTAGCTACATTTACTAGGGTCTCTGAAAATGAACTGCCCCCATCATTCTACTCTGTTACAACCTTTATAACTTTATACATTTAACAGACATGCTTTCTTTTATTCCTGCTGAGTTTCTAAATTTGGTTTTCCATTCCTTTTTGTGTCACCTTTATCAGAGATTCCTATTTCTGGTTTTCTGGTCTTGACTAGATAAACTGACCATCACTCCTAATTGAAACTCTCTTTACTTAATAATCTTGTTTCAATGTTCTTTATCCTTGGACTACACCCTGATTTTTGTTAAATCATTCATTGTGGCTCTACAGGAAGTTCTTGAATTCTTTTCCCTCATAGAAGGTTTTTACTGAGAAATATTGGGAGTGAAAATAAGCAAGCTCATTACTAACAATGAGAAAACTGAGTAGGTTTTATGATCTAACCTACGTGTTTGTTTTAAGGAGATGAATTTTCGTCACATTGTGCTGGCTACTATAATTATTTGCTTATAGTACTTGCTGAAACTTGTAATATAGTATCCTAGTTGCCCAATTAACATGGAACATGAAGTGCCTCTGGATTAAGGCATTTAAATTATATTGACCTAAATGTTTTATAATTGGACATTACATCCTCAAAGAAAATGAATCTCTTTATTGTCTTATCAAGGTACTTTTTAGTTTTTACATTTGGCATAGTCTTTATTCAAAAAAAGGATATTAAAAAGTATGGTTTTATGTCTCCAAATCTTCTCTGAGATTATCTGCTATGTCCAGCCATTTTTTGAAAAACATAATAATGCAGTATCATGACTGTTCTGGGAAACAAACATTTTCTTTCTGAAGCATATGCAGTCTATACTGTAGGGCTCACATATAGAGAATGCAATGGTAAAAGATCAAGATTGAAGACTCTATACTCTCCTAGGGAACTACAGAAAAGTTTTCCTGATTGTTTTCATGACTAGGTTTTTGTCAAAAGGAATACCTTTCTCTTCCACTTAAGGTATAATATTAATCATTATATTAACTGTACTCAATTTGAGTATACTAACACTTTTCTGTATTACTTAGTCACTAATTGTAACTCTTCTTTTTCACCATTTTGACTTTAAACCTTTACACTAGAACATTGAATGATGCACATAGTACCATTATAGCCCTGGAGTATTTTGAGTTGGATTATGAATTAACATTTACTGGTGAGTTTCATAATTTCCTGTTTTTGTTATAGTAATTATCATCTTTTCATTTTTAGTTGCAGTAATCTCTTAAGAATTTCTTGTAAGACGAGTCTAATGGTCATAAATTCCCTCAGCTTTTGTTTGTTTAGGAAGGTCTTTACTGTTTCTTCATTTGAAAAGGATAGCTTTGCTGAATATGAGATTAGTGGAAGACAGTGTTTTTTTTTTTTTCCTTTTATCACTTTGATTATATAATTGCATTTTCTCCCGACGTGAAAAGTTTCTACTGAGAAATCTGCTGAAAGTCCAATGAGTATTCCCTTAAATGTGATTTGGTTCTTACCTTTTGTAGCTTTTAGAATTCTCTCTCTGTCTTTGATTTTTGACAGATTGTTTATAGTCTGACTCAGAGGCGATATATTTGGGTTGAACATAATTGGAAACATTTGAGCTTCCTGAATCTGGATGATCGTGATAAGATGTCATACTTGGAAAGTGTTTAGCTACTTCATTAAGCAGGTTTTCTGTGACTTTCTCCATCGCTTCTCCCTGAAGCATTCCTTTTTCTTTTTCTTTTTTTTTTTTTTTTTGAGTCTTGCTCTGTCACCAGGCTGGAGTGCAGTGGTGCAATCTTGGCTCACTGCAACCTCTGCCTCCTGGGTTCAAATGACCCCCCATGCCTCAGCCTCCTGAGTTGCTGGAACTACAGGCATGCACCACCACAGCGAG
>NW_012116611.1:2596792-2599729 GCF_000951035.1 Colobus angolensis palliatus
TCTGTCACCCAGGCTCACTGCAACCTCTGCCTCCTGGGTTCAAATGACCCCCCATGCCTCAGCCTCCTGAGTTGCTGGAACTACAGGCATGCACCACCACAGCGAGCTAATTTTTGTACTATTAGTAGAGACGGGATTTCACCATGTTGGCCAGGATGGTCTCAATCTCTTGACCTCGTGATCCCCCTGCCTCGGTCTCCCAAAGTGCTGGGATTACAGGTGTGAGCCCAGCCTAGAACACTCTTAAACTGTGAGTTTCTTTATTTAATGGTGTCTCATAAGTCTTGTAGGCTTTATTCATTCTCTTTTATTAATTTTTTTCCTCTGAGTTATTTCCAAAGCTTGCCTTTGAGTTCAGAAATTCTTCTGCTTCATCTAGTCTGTTATTAAGTTTACAGCTGTGTTTTTTTTATTTCATTATGAAATTCTTCAGCTCCAAAATTTCTACTTCTTTTTAATTATATCTATCTCTTTGTTGAATTTCTCACTAAGATCACAAATTGTTTCTCTAATTTTTCTGAATCGTTTGTTTGAATTTTTTTTGTATCTTGCTGAGTTTCCTTATACTCATTATTTTAAATTCTTTTTTCAGGCATTTTGTAAATATTCTTTCTACATTCCCTACTCTTTCTAGACTTTGGATGCCCAGGTCTTAGTTTTATCGTCAGGCATAGGCTCCTGGCAGCCAAGGTTGTGATGCTACAGAATTTCATTCTCCAGTAATCTGATGCTGGAAACTTATTATGTTTCTTTGTATGTATTATGTTTCCTTGCTTTTTCATGTTTCTTGTGTGCTTAGGTTGGTATCTGTGCATCTAGTAGAACAATTGTTTTTTTTCCCCATTTTGTGAGTAGCTTTCCCAGAGAAAGTCTTTCTTTCCTATGGATGAATCCTAGAATGTTACTTTTATATGGCATGTATATCAGTGGTCTAGGCTGTGGAGCTCTGGGATGGCAGTGTCACCGTTTTGCTGGGAAGGAAACACCAGGCTGGTTGTCATGCTGGATGTGTGTGGGTGGAAAGCTCTCCAGGGGGTCAGAACAGCCATTAAACTGGCTATGAGGCTGGGCATGGGCACACACATATATGTGCAGGTGTGGGAAGCTGGCATGTTGTTCAGACGATTCTCTGCTGTGCAAGTCCAACTGATTCCTAGGGAGGAGAGGGTCACATGGCTTTGGATGCCTAGGTCTTCATTTTAACATCAGGCCCAGGCTCTTGGCAGCCAGGGTTGTGGTGCTGCAGGCACCCATGTGAATGTGACAGAATGATGATGAGGCCTCAGGGACAATGGGTATAAGTGGCTATTGGCCTCCAATGCAGGACACACTGTAATGGTGAGTCCAGTTTCAAGATGGTGCTATGATGCAACAGCTTAGGATACAGGGCTGCAGAAGTATATTTTTAAGAATGTTCTCAAAAGCTTGGAATCTTTTATGGTAGATTAGGTAATACATGTCAAGATGACAATTAGTGTAAATATAAAAGTGAGGTGTTTCTAACTGCCTGGGAAAACTTCCTCGCAAAAATCTCATTAACTAAAAATTGCACATTATTTTCATCTGTTGCTCAAGAATTTAAATGATACATTTTCCATCGTTTTCATTATTTCATTTCATAGTTTGATAGTTTTCACTGATTCCTCATTGTCTACAACAGTACTTCTTAAATTTTCTTGTAAAATGGAACTTTTTGAGAACCTGAGCAAAGTGAATGGAACCTCTCCCTCAAAATATTCGCACACACAATATATTTTGGAGATTTCTTGAGGATTAATAAGCTCTGACTTCTAAGGAAATGTTCAGAGTCCCTATCTTGTCTTTTAAGAGCCTCCATAATATAGCTCTGACCTTCTTCTTCAGTCTCCTCATTTTGTACTCTTCTCCAATATATGTTTTTCATTTTGATGAAACTGAAATCTTCCATTGGAGTATACATTAAACTTCTCTGCTTCATCACGTTTTTCCCTAGAAAGGCAATAGAAAGGTTTTTGCTTCTTCCTATAATTAATTCTTTCCCATAGCTGTGTTAAAATGTGTCAATTCATCAAGCTTAATCTCAAATTATGTCACCTCCATGAAGCATTCCAAGATTGTTCTGGCCAGAAAGATTTTCTTTTCTTTGAATGCCTATGGAGCTCAATGACTAAGCAATTTAAAGTATTCTTATACTGCACTTCTTTTTCACAGTCATGAAACCTTTCAACTGAATACACTTTATCTCTCCAACTATGCCATGAGCCTCTGGTGAAAATTAGCACATAATATTTACCTTTGTATTCATTTGTGTGAGTCGGAAACCATAATGCACATAAATGAGGGCTCAATAAATAATTCTTGAATGGCAGAAACATCTTAAACAACTGAATTTTGACATGTTGCAACATACTTCAGACTCAATTAAGTAGCTGTGTTGCTTACAATTTTAAGTGACAGTCTGTTACTCATGCATTGTTTTCAGTTTTGTTACAGGTACTGTAATCAACATTAACCAGAAAAGGACACCTAAGTCTCACTGTGCTGATAGCAGTCTAGTTTTACAGGAAAAGGGCAGACAAGAAATGTAATAGATAGCTTCCCTTTAGTGAGCTACCCAGGGCTTGATGAAGAACCAATTGCTTATGTTATAGATGTGCCAAGAAAATTGCAAGGTATTTAGTATGGCTACTGATGAAGAAAGAGCAATAGACAATGTGGGGAGGAGGGCAAGACACACATTTTGTACAGTAATATTTAAAAGCATGCAAGGGATGATTCATAGTGACTAATAGTGATAGGCTAAGAAAAGTTAACCAGAAGTTACAAAGGACTATGAATTCACTGCTGATAGTTTCAATAAATATGACAATTGATATGTGGTCTCGTTCAGTACAAATGATAGTATAAGTATAATATATATGTATTGATTTAGCAAATATATACTTTAAAATTTAATTA